>NC_058412.1:131033187-131273282 GCF_002201575.2 Neomonachus schauinslandi
CTTTCTTTCTTTCTTTCTTTCTTTCTTTCTTTCTTTCTTTCTTTCTTCCTTCCTTCCTTCCTTCCTTCCTTCCTTCCTTCCTTCCTTCCTTCCTTCCTTCCTTCCTTTCTTTCTTTCTTTCTTCTTCCCCTTCCCCTTCTCCTTCTCCTTCCTTCCTCCACTTCCTCTTCCTCTTCCCCCCCTCCCCTGGTTGGCATTGACCTTAACTGGGGTCAGCTTGTTAACATCTTAAGTTGCAGTTTCAGAGGTAGTTTTTAGTTGACAGGGGCGAGGGGGTGGTTGGATGTGGTGCAAATAAGCACTCCATTAGAGCCCAAATCATACTCCGCAGTGTGCTAGGGCTGGATAGAAATGTATCAGTCATCTGCTGGAATGATGGAATTGCCTGCAACCCCTGCCAAGCTACTCAGGGCAAGGGAAACAGATAAGACAGATTATTCCTGAATAGCAAGAGTATAAACATGATGGGCAGTTCTTTTAGTGAAGATGGGTCTGCATAATTATATTTGGAAAGACCCAAGTCTGAATCATGAGAGATGATAAAGGCAGATTTCATAAGACCTGTATAACAATTATGGCTTCAAATTCTAACTCTAACATTTACTAACTTTCTAGCATTGGAAAATCACTTACAATATTTTGGTGCCTCCATGTCTTCATCTGTAAAATGGGAACAATAATAGTATCTACTTTGGAGAGTTGCAAGAATTAAATATGAAGAATATTTAGCATAGCATATTTCATGCAAGTGTTCTGTGTATTGAATTAGTAACTACTGCTGCTTAACAAATCACGTCAAAACTCAGTGTCTTGAAACAGCAGTATATATTTTTTAATGTCAGTGCCTGAAAGTCAGAAGCCCAAGAGAGGCTCAGGTGGTTGGTTTTGGCTCAGGATCTCTAATGAGGTTGCAGTCAAGATGCCAACTGGGGCTGCAGTCATCTGAAGCAATCCTCAGGTCTCTAAGATCTGTTTCCAATATGGCACCCTCACACGCAGGGCTGTCCAGTTGGTGTAGGCTATTGTCAGGAGTCCTCAGTACCCCATTTTGTGGCTCTCTCCATAGAGCTGCTTAAATGTCCTTACATAATGGCAGCTGGTTTCTTTCAGAATGAAAGGATGCAAGAAGGAAGTGACAATGCCATTTATGACAGAAATCACACCATTCAGAATCAAACCATTAATTCCACCACATTTTATTGGCCAGATGGACCAAACCTAATTCAGTGTGATAGGTGCTATATAGAGACATGAATGCCAGGAGGCAAGGATCTTTGGGGGTCATCTTGGAGATGGGCTACACTGAAAGTGTTGACTATTATAATGATATGTTTTTTTCTAAGAACTAAAAATAATCCATCCAGTTTAGTTAGAACACAGCATGTGAAGAAAGCAGGGATGGCGCTAGAGAGGCAGGTATTAGATCCCTGAGAATCTTGTTAGCTCTATCAAGGAGTTTAGACTCTTAGCCTAAGGACAATGGGAAAACGTTTAGGAGTTTTTAACTGGAAGGTGAAGATCAAATTTGCTTTCTATAAAGGTTTCCAATTTATACTCTGTTATGTAGAGAATGGTCTAAAAATCATGAGCAGTTCTGATGGTTTGGAATGGGGAGAAATGGAAATTGAGTGAATTGATTGGATGTGGGGCATAAACTGAAGGGTGATAATAGTTCTCGGAATTCTTGTTTGGCAGTTGGGGTATAAGAGGGTTGTGAATAAAGAGTAAAAACAGGTGTGAAAATAAAATATGAATATTTTAGCTTGGAGACAGTTAAGTTTTAGAAGAAATGGAGAGAGTCTAAGTGAGAAGGTACTCTGTTGATATGAATAATCAGGTTTGCAAATACATGCCTTCAATGGTTTCCTTACCAAGAATAGCCTCCAAGGTTAACTAATAAAAATAAATTTGACCATGGCAGCAGAGTTTTTGCAAAACTAAAACATAAATTCTTTCTTCACTGGTTTTGGAAAGCATTTTAGATGTCTGCTTTTTTTTCATGATTTCTGGTTCAGGTAAGGTAGGGAGTGCATCCATTTAACCCTTAAGTCTAGAGGTGACTCCCCAAGGAGACCTACATTAAAAGAGGCATTTCTTGCCTTGAACCCTGTGAAAACCAAGACAAGGTCAGAAACTCTACCATGAGGCATCAAGAAGGGTAGGACACAGCTGGTCACTTCTTCTGTGCCAGGAAGGTCATGGGGGTGTGGCAAGTTGCCCCTACCATCTGGCTGTGGACTCAGCAGGGTAGAAATGAGGGATCTCACAGCTGGGGCGAGGAGACAGCCAAGCAAGTGATCTTGCTGCATGGACAGAATGTGTGAAGGATTTCACTGGTGCATCTCCCTGACAGTTCCTGGCATTAAAAGACACAGTTTGCTATACTCAGTTGTTCAAAAAAAATCCAGTTGTTGGCATTCTTATTTTCCCCCAACAGGACACTATTCCCCTGATGTAAAAGTGAAGAGAAACTTCACCTCTCTGTTTTTGAGACCTGAGAGAATTGTTTCCTAGGTGAAGATTTCAAAGGTGTAGCAGGATGGCTTATCAGAGGGCATATAAAAAGAGCCACACACTGTAAATACTTCCTGGATATAAATAAATAGGATAGAAGAGCCCTAGGCTCCATTGGTTTTCTAGGGACAAACAACCAATTGAGCAAGTATTTATTAACATGAAATGTACCCAGCAATGCCATATAGACTCTTCACAGTGGTGAGGGGAATACATGAAAAATTCAAGGAATGAACTGTCTGCTTTTTCTCACTGTTAATACTATTTCTTCTTTCTTTTGAGAAAGAGAGAGAGAGAGCATGAGCAGGGGCAGGGGCAGAGGGAGAGGGAGAGAATCCCAAGCAGTCTTCACACCCAGTGTGGAGCCTGATGTGGGGTCAATCTCATGACCCAGAGATCACAACCTGAGCGGAAATCAAGCGTCCGATGCTCAACTGAATGCACCACCCAGGTGCCCCTGTTAATACTCTTTCTAATATCACTGAATAGATTTCTATTTGGCTCTCTTATTTCTGTTACTGCTACTCTACCTGTGGCTTCTTCAATCACAAACACCACGATCACCACTGCACGTTAGCTTTCTCATGGAATTTCATTGGGATTAATGAGTGTTCAATAAATAGTAACAATTACTATTTACACTGCAATCATGACAGTAATGACAAATACTACTATGTGTGTTTTACTAATTATCACTACTACTTTAGTATTTTCTATATGCCATCTATTGTACACAGACTTTTATGCATTCTTCTTCTTTAATTTTCACTTTTACTCTGTGCCTTCGGTTATATTAACATCCCTACTTTCTAGGTGAGAAAATTCTGGCATAAAAAAGTTGAACATGTAAAAGAAAAAGTTGAACATTTTTCCGTACTGGTGACAGCAAGGAGTCCAGTCTGGAACAGTCAATAAATATTTGATCAAGAAATACTTGCCAATTGACTGATGAACTTTAAAACTTGTACTTTATTATCGAGCCTTCTAGACAAAATGGTAGCTCTTTTGTCAGAATTGTTCCATGGACATTGTATTTGGCCTTCACAAGCTTGTTTTTTTTTTTTTTTTTTTTTTTTAAAGATTTTATTTATTTATTTGAGAGAGAGAGAGAATGAGAGACAGAGAGCATGAGAGGGAGGAGGGTCAGAGGGAGAAGCAGACTCCCTGACCAGCAGGGAGTCCGATGCGGGACTCGATCCCAGGACTCCAGGATCATGACCTGAGCCGAAGGCAGTCGCTTAACCAACTGAGCCACCCAGGCGCCCAAGCTTGTTTTTTTTTAATTAAATGAAGGGACACCATCATAAATTGGGAGAATTCATAACACACATACACACATTCACACAATCATGGCTTCTTCCGAAAATAATAAGCAGTCACTTTGGTCCATATTTTGGCCTGGAAATAGCTGCCTTGTGCAGAGTAGCAGCCTGCTCAATTCCAAGTGGCAGTAGTATTTGCCCATCCTGCTTCACCTGCTCAAAGCCTGAAGTCATTCCAGTTTGAAGCCTCTGAAGAAATGCACTGAAGTTACACACTATAGAGGGTCGCAAATTTAGTCAGGAGGTGATGACTCAGAAATGAAGCAGCCAGAATATAGAGATCAGGTCAGGACACAATCCTGTGTGTGAGATGGTGGTGTGGACAACAGGTGATGTAGAAACTTGAGCATGGAGATAGACCTTTGTCCTGAGTAAGCAGGGACAATTTTGCGAACCTGAACTTGAACCATGATTAAGGAAGAAGCAGCCTTTGTAAAGGCAGAGAGGAGAAAAAGTTGTTTTGCATGATACCTATAAATAATAAAATACACAACAGATCGTATTCTCTGTAAGTTAGAGGCACCACAGGTTTTAGCAAAGGCCCTGTGTTGGGGCCTCAATTTAACCAGAATTGTATTGATTGTTTTAAACTCTTAAAATAGCCTGAGAGATGGGTGCCTGGGTGGCTCAGTTGGTTAAGCGACTGCCTTCGGCTCAGGTCATGACCCTGGAGTCCCAAGATTGAGTCCCACATCAGGCTCCCTGCTCAGCAGGGAGTCTGCTTCTCCCTCTGACCCTCCCCCCTCTCATGTGCTCTCTCTCTCTCATTCTCTCTCTCTCTCTCAAATAAATAAATAAAATCTTTAAAAAAAAAAAATAGCCTGAGAGTAGGGAAGTGAAGCTGAGTAAGACCCAAGTCTCTGGAGATACCCTTGGGACTAATTAACATTGCAGAAATTCTAAGAGAATTCCTCCATACCACTTCCTGCCTTACAGAACCAACTGCACTCATTCTCCCTTCCTCTAACCTGGTTCCAGATGCTTCCAGAGGGAGAGGCAGGCAACCGGCAGTGTAGACGTTGGGAAGTCCAATGATCACACCAGTGGTCATTGCTCCATACGTGGTATGGGATGGGTGTAAAACCTGACCGCCCCGACAGCAGTCTCTCTGGGCTCTTGGTATTGGGGCCAGAATTGTCCAGCCCAACTTCCTAAGATCACAGAAACCCTCTATCTGCCAATCTCAGTAGCTGTATGGTTGCTGGGCTTAGAGGTTCCAACGCCAAGTCTACTGTCTTAAGTTTGCTTCGATCAGCCAGAGTATTTTCCTCCTTTGTCCTATACCAATGCAGTGTGAACAGATATAGCATGCTAATTCAAATACGTATTCTGGCATCAAACAGACTTGGATTTGAGTCCTTTGCCTGATCTTGGGCTCATTTTCTACCTGTCGAATTTGTGGTTTCCTGTCTGTAAAATGGGGAAAAAAGTTGTTAGATGAGTCAAATCAGATAGGGCAAGGAAAGCATCCAGAGCAGTGCCTAGAATGTATTGAGCTCTCGAAATGCATTATTTCGCTATTATTGTCATCATTGCCATGAGGAGGTAATTGGAGGCCAAAGGAAAATAAGAAGTAACGTGAGAGTTCTAGTGGAATTTGGTGGGATGACTTGCTCTCTCATCGATAATTACAAGTCCTAGGTATGGATGAGTGATCTGAGGAGACCCTGATGCTGGAGGCTAGGGAAGAGGTTGTATCTGTGTCCCTTGGAGAAGTGTGAGAGTAACATTCCATTCTGTGCTTCAGTGAGTCACAGGTAAAAGTGCTTGTGACAAGTGTAAATGGTTTGCTCAGCACCTGGAAAGCACAGGGTGTGAACCTGTTCCACAGCGAGGTGCAGGCTCCTAGGGGTGAGCAGAAGTGTGAATGAAACAAGAGACCGATTAATTCAGTGGCAGCAGGAGCAATGGAAGGCCAATTGCATTTCTAGAAGAGTCACATCCTGACCACCTTCTTGCTGCCTGCCCTCATTTATAGCATCGAGCTCCCTCCCACGCACCCCAAAGTCTCCTGGTAGCAGACAGCACTCAGCGTCACTCAGCATCACATGACACTTGGACCAGCCTGGTCATCATTTTCACACAGTGCCTCATTAAATCAGCCTGGTAGCATTTGGATGCTTCGGATCACGGGAGATTCACTGAGACACTGAAAGGCTTAGGACTGCCCATCCAAACAGGCTTCATTAGCAATATGGAAAACCAGAGAATCCTTCCCAGGCTCTACTCTTCACCAGGCAGATGGTGACTGGAGTCACCAGAGACCCTTGAACAGTCTGTACATGCTTTACAATCCTGGCGAGTGGTTCAGTTTATAAGATTGTTGGAGGAGTTGGGGAGAGAGGAAAACAAGAGCTTCGGATTTTTCTTTTCCTGTCTTTCTTTTATAGGTTCAAACCACCTCTCCCTGTTTTTGACAGTCTCCAGCAGCAGAATTTATCACAATGATGGTTTTTGTTGTGCTACTACAATAATAGTTTTTGCCTGCATCACTGTGAATCACTAAACTTTCAGGGTGAGTAGGGACTTACGCATCAAATACTCTGTCCTCTTATTTCACTGCTGAAAAATCAGAAAGCCCAGGAAGGTTAGGTGGGCTTAGTAAAACCACAGGGTTCTGTTGACATATGCTGTTTCTGTCTCTTTCCTAATACAATAGCCCCTCGGTTTCTCTTTTAAGGAAATAATCTTCCCAGTTCTCAGTATGTATGTTTTGGGTGAGGTTGACCAATATATCTCTGGCTCAGCCAACAGACGCCATGGTCCAGTGATTGACATGGAACCCAGGTTTGGCCCATTGGCACCTGGATTAGGTGTGTGCTATGACCACAGCTAGGCTGACGGCATGTAATTCGTGGACTTGACTTACAGGGAGTAGAAAAGGGGAGCTCTCTTTCCTGTTGGGGTGGCTAAGATGGTAGAGGATGGTCTTGGAACTGCCAGAGACTATTTGCTAAGGAAAAGAGAGAACCTACCTACTAATGAAGCTAACACAGAAACCAGCAGAGAGGAGAAATGAGGAAAAATACCAATTTCTGATGGCATTGTTGAGGCCCTGAATCAATTTCCTGGAATTTTCAGTAGCCCAATGCAGTAGTCTCTCTCACTCTCTCTTAATTCAAGCCATTTAGAGTTTGATTTCTCCATGGGTGAATTCTGGCTGCATTAGAGCTAGCTAGATAACAGATCATCTGAGGCCTGAAGGACAAAGGAAAAAATAAACAGTGACAGTTACCAAAGAACATTAATGAGTTCAACTCTTCTAATCATGACCAAGAAACTGAACTTGTAGAATCTTAATCAGAGATGTCCCTAATAGACTCGGGGGCATTAGGAAATACCAGTTAACCGTAACATTATGCCTACACATAATCCCCAACCAAAAATGATCAGGTGTGCAAAACACATCTTCTCTGGGGCACCTGAGTGGCTCAGTCATTAAGTGTCTGCCTTCAGCTCAGGTCATGATCCCAGGGTCCTGGGATGGAGCCCCGCATCGGGCTCCCTGCTCTGCAGGAAGCCTGCTTCTCCTTCTCCCATTCCCTCCACTTGTATTCCCTCTCTCGCTGTGTCTCTCTCGGTCAAATAAAAACAAAATCTTTAAAAAACAAAAAAAAAACCCAAAAAGAAACAAAAAAAACACATCTTCTCTTTTCAAGTTGACCTCTGCCTCACTGATGTGACATAAAATGTGTTGTCTTCTTTTCTGTTCTGCTTATCTATTTCTGCACAACAAACTACCCCCAAACAATGGCTTTAAAACAATACCAATCATTTATTTGGCTCACAAATCTGGGGGTTGACTGAGCTCCGGTAGGCTTGGGAACTCTCATGTGGTTGCGGTTGATGTTGGTTGACTGGGCAATCTGCTTTACTCAGGCTACTGATTCAAATGCCAGTTTCATCCAGAAACACCCTCTCACACACCCCCACAACTGTATTTGATTGGATATCTGGGCACCCTGTGGCCCCATCAGGTTGTCACATAAAATTAACCATCACATGAAGTAAAATGTAATGGCAGGTAAGAACCCATTAGCATCAACCACTAAACCAGATTCACCACAATGGATTTTGAGAGTTCCTAAAAGTCTAAATGGTTTTGAACAATCAAATTCTGCATAAAGTTTTTGTGTTGTTTACTCTTCTCAAATGTAAGCATAAGCATACTGAATAAAATTATAGGTGTGTATGTGTCCTTAATAGGGCCACTTGAAGTGTTTTCTACATTCTGAACATATAAAATTTCAAAAACATACAAAGATAGAATAGTGTAATAAATCCCCTCATAGCCATTACCCAGCTTCAATCATTATCAATATTTTTCAACCTTGGGTTTATCTACCCACCACACTTTTAGTTTTTGCTACATTACTTTAAATCAATTTCGAGACATCATGTTGTTTTGCACACAAGCTCTCCAGGATGCATTTCAAACTGACAAAGGTACTTTGTTTTCTCTGCCCGCCACCATTCCCTTATCACATCTAACATTTATAATAAATCCCTAATATCATCTAATATTAAGAGGGTTTTAAAAAGTGATTTTGATGATACATGATTTTTATCTCATCTTCACTAATCACCTTACGCAATACCCAGGTGTATATGAGACGATCAAAATCAAGTAAGGCAAACCAGAGAGACACGGACAAAAGCCCTTGACAGGAACATGTGACCACAGAGAGTTGCATGGTGGGCTGCATGGTAGAGATTAGAAGCATTTGAAGCATTTAGAGGAGTGAGAAATCAGAGTGGGCTGTCCTTGTGGGTACGACAGTGTCCTGTCAACCTGTCATACAGAGTTCTCGCTATGCTCCCTGATAGTGGGTGCAGAGATGATCACATTCATAACAGAATCCTAGAAAATGATGGTCTTTTTTCATGGGAAGAGTTATGGCTTTATAGATGAAACAAGGTGCCTGCCAAAGAAAATAGGATTTTTGCTTCTAATTGAAACAGCTTAATAACATAAGGGATAATGCACAAAACTCTTTAAAATTCTGGGCTGATGCAAACTTGCTGCTGGGTCGCTGCCAACCCACCACACCTGCAGCATTTCCCCACTAATATTTCAAAGTGTCAGCTTAAGTGGCCCAAGAGCCGCCTGCAGAACTATGGTAATTGATGAGATATGCCTAGACCAGCTGAGATAATAGGGCGCCAAGAAGCAGGGGAAAATGTCAACAGCTGGGGTTCAGGCTACTAATTTTGTTTTCTTAAAAACTAAACTTCATGGAATGACAAATCCCACTAAGAGCTAATCTGGAATTATACTATTACCAGTTCTTTTATTTATTTTTTAATTGATGCATTCAGTCACTAAATACATAGCAAATGTGAATCAAAGGAATGGATGCTTTCTCCCCCTGCACCGATGGTGGGTGTTATGAGTGCTGCCCTCTCTTGGGTGAGCCTGACCAGGGGCACTGCATCCTTCTCAACACCAAGCTCCGGGCATCAAGGATCAAGCATGGTTAGCGTGGGATACAAAATCTATTTCCTTTTTTTTTTCTCTAGCATGATCTCAGTACACACCTAGAAACTTATCAAACCTCTGCCTCACTGATGTGACATAAAATGTGTTGTCTTCTTTTCTGTTCTGCTTATCTATTTCTGCACGACAAACTACCACCAAACAATGGCTTTAAAACAATACCAATCATTTATTTGGCTCACAAATCAAAGCTTGTTTCTCCCCTTGATATCTGAAGCTGTGGCATAATGATCCTACAGAACTTCTGGAAGGAAAGGAGTTAATACCTAAGCAATCCTACCCCCAATTACATTGGATCAGGGTGGTTTTGACTGAGCCCGGGTGGATGGTGAAAGATAATGAGATTGCTCAGATAAACTTATCAAGATGTCTATTCCCGTGGTGTGAGCTAAATATAAAAATGTAATGTTTTGAGGGGAATAACTGGTTTCAGCACAGCATGTGGCTAATTCTAAAAAAAAAAAAAAAAAAATCTATAAAGTAGTAGTTGTATAATGAGAAGCAATGGCTGACCTTTGGGGTGTAACTAAACCAAAAGGAGCACCAAACATGGGACACAAATGACACCTAGGAATGAATTTGGTTGAGTAAAATAATAGCTTTCTATAATTGCTCATTAGTTCCATGAATTGTTTTTGTGGGTTCTTTGGAACTTTCTACATAGATAATAATGCCTCCAGTTTCCAACTTTTTTTTCTATCCTGTTGTTTTGGGGTTTCCCTAAGAGCTTCTTTTTTTTTTTATTACTGTTATGTTAATCACCATACATTACATCATTAGTTTTTGATGTAGTGTTCCGTGATTCATTGTTTGTGCATAACACCCAGTGCTCCATGCAGAACGTGCCCTCTTTAATACCCATCACCAGGCTAACCCATCCTCCCACCCCCCTCCCCTCTAGAACCCTCAGTTTGTTTTTCAGAGTCCATCGTCTCTCATGGTTCGTCTCCCCCTCCGATTTCCATCCCCTTCATTCTTCCCCTCCTGCTATCTTCTTCTTCTTCTTTTTTTTTTCTTAACATACATTGCATTATTTGTTTCAGAGGTACAGATCTGTGATTCAACAGTCTTGCACAATTCACAGCGCTCACCATAGCACATACCCTCCCCAGTGTCTATTACCCAGTCACCCCATCCCTCCCACCCCACCCCCCCACTCCAGCAACCCTCAGTTTGTTTCCTGAGATTAAGAATTCCTCATATCAGTGAGGTCATATGATACATGTCTTTCTCTGATTGACTTATTTCACTCAGCATAACACCCTCCAGTTCCATCCACGTTGTTGCAAATGACAAGATCTCATTCCTTTTGATGGCTACATAATATTCCATTGTGTATATATATACCACATCTTCTTTATCCATTCATCTGTCGATGGACATAAGAGCTTCTTCTTAAATTGAGTCTGAGTCTTGCAGCTCTGAGTTGTCGCCCACTATCGTTATACTGGGGTCCTGTGGATGTGGTGGTTAGGTATTGGGAAGGGAAGCATTCTATAATCTTATGATTAAATCTCAGATATTTGTAGTGGACCTGAATCCTTGAGCTGTGACCTTCTGAAGTGTTTCTTAGCCTTTTTTTTTTTTTTTTAATTCTCCCCTTTCATGGGATGGGGAGGTAGGGGAGCCTGGATTTGTTTGATTACCCTTCTAATTCAGATAAAACTCCAGTAAAGTAGATTTTCTTGAGGGAAGACCATATACTATTGAGCTCTAGGAGTATTTCAAAACGGTTATTGTTTTCCTTCTCTTGCTGGAGTGAAGCATGAGGATATTTTTCTGTGCTCTTTACCATTGGTGAGCTCTGGGAGGTAAAGCATGTGAAAGCATGTGACCTTCCTAAGACTGGGTCCCCAGGAGATATGAATCCTTAAGCCTTTTCCACTCAGCCTGAAGTTTTACTGGAGGCTAAGTACCTTCTCACGTACTTTTTAAATGTTTCTGCCAATGACTCCATCTGTGGTCTCTGTACCTGGGCTGTGGTTCTCTGTATTCATCTGTCTCATCTGGTTTTGGGTAGCAGTTTGTCCTGTGACTTCAACTATCTGATGACTCTAAGAAAAGTTGTTGATTTTCACTTTTTTTTCAGCTTTTTTTCCCCTTGTAATGAGGATGAGAATGATGATGTCCAAGCTCTTTACATGTCAGAGCTAAAACTTTGGCCTGCTTTTCATCTTCTTATGTATGGTTTTGATAAACAGATGTTCCCAATTTTAATGTAATCCAGTTTTTGACCGTGTCCTTTATGGCAAATACTCTTTAAGTTCATGAAGATATTTACCTCTGGCTATTTTCTAGTGAACTTTTTGATTTTACCTTTCACATTAATATCTATAATCTCCTTGGAATAATATCTGTAATTAGAATGAAAAAATGATGCAGGATACATTTGTATTTCTGAATGAATATCCAATTTGCCCATGTTGATTTATTTAAAAAAACCAAAAAAACAAAAAACACAAAACCCAAAAGCTTCTTCACTCTACTCTGAATTGCTACTTTTATCCACACATCTATGTGTCTGTTCCTGGATTCTCTATTCCATTGTTTCATTTCTATGTTCTTAAGCTGCCACGCTTTCTTAAAAACTGTAGCTTTGGAGTAAGTCCATTAATATGGTAGCATATATTCTCAAGCTTTGTTATACCTTTCCAGAATCATGTTGAATAATTTTGACCCTTTGCATTTCCCTGTAAATGAAAGAATCAGTTTGTAAGTTTCTCCAAAAAAAGACCTGGTGGAATTTTTTATTGGGATTGCAGGAGAAAATTCTTCATAAATTCTATTCTACATTCATAAGGATTAACAAGGACACTGTGCCATATGAAGATCACATTTGAGGCTGGTAAATTTAAGATGGCAATGAGCATGTAAAATTCTAGGTTAGATATTACAAAAGATCAAATCAATGAAGTAGAAAATAAACAAGAAGCTAAGAAACCAGAAGGTAAAACACAGTGGAAGGAAAAAATGCAGTGTTTGGGGGTGGGTTCAAGAGTTACAAAATACATTGCAATTTCTTACTAAAAAATCAAAGCTGATAGAGAGGAATTATGGAATAAAAAAAGCAGAGGGAGAAAGGCTTTCCTAAACCACTTGAAAGATTCAGCAGACAATAAATGAGTTTATAAGTGATTTGGAAAAAAAATGTAATAAGCACAGATAATTTTGAAAATACCAAATTTCTACCCTATCCTTTGTAAGAATCCTCAGATATTTGAAAGACTGTTCATATTATAGATTCAAAGGAAACTTCTACAGATGCAGAAAAATAAGCTTCCTCTAGGCTACCTTTACTAGTAATAATGCAACATAACTTAGGTAAAGAATAAATACATAAACAAAATATCCAACCATAAAGAAAAAGAAAACAAGTCTCAACAATTTTGGGTTTAAGAGTAAATCTCTAGTGTAGTCATCAACTACTATGAAAGAAATGATAGAATAATATGTATATTAAAATGTTGAGTGTAGTAAAAATCGTGGTCATAGGAAAATGTATATCCTTAAACACATATATTGTTGTACAAGTAACAATTACAATCAATAGAGTCACAATAAAAATTCCAAGAAAAGCATGAAGAAATAGTGATGAAATTTAAAATGAGAAAGTAGTGATGAGGTTCATGTGTTTAAAAAAAAATTCAGTATATGAGAAAAAGAGATAAAAGTGAAAAAAAATGCTTAGGTATGCTAAGATGGATATGATAATTTTAAAATATATGACAAATCAATTTAGTGCAGGGTAAAATGATGATTAAATATCTGTAAATCTCTCTATAAAGAAATGTAAAAACATCAATGAAAAGATTATTTTTTTTAAATGACTTATCCCTAGAAGTAAAAGAAATGACTCAGAGTGTTAAGAAACTTAATGGACATTTATGAAGATATTCAAATTATCAGACTTCAGCTGTTCTCCAGGACCACATGATTTTATAGTTGCATTTAAAAAGCTTTCAAGGATCACATAATTCATACACAATTCTGTAAAACATAGATAAAAGAGGAAATTTTTTGTGGAAACTAATCAGGTTCAGTAACTCACTCAATCTTAAGTGTATAGTAATGTCCTAAATAAAATATTATAAATAAAACATTAGCATTTTTCAGTGATAAACTGCATAGTAGGGTTTAGAAGATAATATTCAAAGCAGAATGTCTTTTGTTCCTAATTCAGATGCTATGGAATTTTAAACATTATGCTTATTACCAGAACTTTGGGACTTTTAGGAAAACAGGCTGCATAGATTGTGTGAAATTATTAAAGAGTGATAATACCTAATTACCTTTATTCTTCTGATATTGAGCTGTTGTTATCACTGTTCACTTCTGGATTTGACTTTCTATAATCCAGGTGTTCCTTGGTTTCTTCTTGAGGTTAGTTAAATAATTGGCCAAATAATTATTCAGGTAACTATTGCCTTAAAAAATATGTTGTGCATCTCCACTTAGTAAACTGGCATCAGTAATATTGATTTTGATCAGGGACTTCCAAGGACTGTTTCTCTTGCTTTTCTTTTTCTTTTGTTTTCTTTTTTTAAAGGAGGAGAAGGTTGCATGCAAAGAAGGGATTTTTGAGGGGTAGAGAGAGGCAGAGGGGGAGGGAGAGAGAGACCCTTAAGTAGGCTCCACGCCCATTGAGGAGCCTGACGCCAGGCTTGATCTCACGATCCTGAGATCATGACCTGAGCTGCGATCAAGAGTCGAATGCTTAACCAGCTAAGCCACCTGCCTCTCTCTGACTTTTCTGTTTTTTTTTTTTTAAAGATTTTATTTATTTATTAGAGAGAGAGAGAGAGAACCAGTGGGAGGAGAGGCGGGAGAGGGAGAAGCAGACTCCCCGCTGAGCAAGGAACGGGACTAGGGACTCGATCCCAGGACCCTAGGATCATGACCTGAGCTGAAGGCAGACTCTTAATGGACTGAGCCACTCAGGTGCCCTCTCTCTCTGACTTTTCTAATGGGGAGAGTACACTTGTCCCTTCATATCACCTACAAGGACTGATATTTCACCTTCTCAACTCCTGGTTTCAGCTTCCCCTCACCTGTACCCTGTATGAATAACATTCCAATCCCGCTCTGCTCCACACAGGGCAGGGCCAGGCTTTGTGGGTCCTGAACCTTATACAGTTTGAGTATCCTTCTTTAAGAAAAAAAGAGCACAAAATGATAAACTTAGGCACAAGAACAAATGTTTATTTATAGTGATAAAATAAATCACCTTGAGTTAGAATTGTAAAACACTGATAAATATTACAAACATCCTAAATCGTTTTGGCTTGTATTAGATTGGGTTTCTCAGAAACAGACCTCAAGATTAGGTTTTTCCTGGAAGTGATTTAAATAGGGAATTACCCCCAGGGAAGAGGATGAAACCAAGGCTATGTGGGATTTCAGGCAGAGTCCCCGGAAGACAGATGCCCCGATCTCACAGGTATCTTGGCCAGACACTGAGGAATCTGGGTGTCCATACCCAGGCCCGTCAGAAATTGATTGAATTCCCAGACCAGGCACTTCTGGCTGTCCACGTCAAATGGAAGAGATGCACAAAATGGCAAAATAGGATCTGAAGAGATCAGGGCCAGGGTGGGGTTGGGGTTGACAAGATCTGCTACTTGGTTCCCTATATTGTAAGCCTTGTTTCTTCTCCATTACCCAAATTGTGTGTGTGTGTGTGTGTGTGTGTGTGTGTAAGTGTGGTATCATGGTACTGCAAAAATGGTATCTCTGTACCAAATGAAATGGCACATTTGTAGGGAAGGATCTTCCTCAAAGCCATTCACAGACTTAGATTTAGTGATGCTTTAGCCATTGGTGGAAGTGGCTGGACACCAAATAAATATATCCCCCTAAAACCAAATTAAGTGCATTCCCAACCACACTTTCACCTAGCAGGGGACTGAAAAATAAAGCAATTTCAAATGTACCCTACACAAGGCAAATGTCATGAAGGCAAGAATCTTCATAGACTTTAGTTAAAAGAGCTTATTTGTACAAGTTTTACAGAAGCATGTGACCATGTGAATGCTTTTCTAGGACCCCTCCCCACTCCCAGATTCATAGAAGGGGCACGTGGATATGAGGTGTCCTGAAGCTTAACCTTCACCAACTTCATCCTATATCTATGTATGATTTCATGCTGCTTTTTATGGACCACCCAGGAATTTTTTTTCTAACTTAAACAGTGGAGCCAAAGAGTTTTATTTGGCTGGTGTGAGATTAATGAGAAAACAGAGTGGTGAGAAAGATCACACCTCAACACTAGACACTCAGTTCTCCCCCCTCCCAAAGACTTCATGAAAATTTTTTTGTTCCCTTGTAACTGACTATGACCAAAATTCCAGGAATCTTGCTTTGCCTGTTGGCCCCTGTCAACTCAAGTTTATATCTGATACCTAATGTAAGATTGTTTTCTGACCTGATATTTAAAGCACATCTTTAATCTAGTTGTTTATATTATTGTATTATATGACAATCTCTGCTCTCTTGTGATGAAGATGTGACTCAGACCCTGTACTATAAAACATTCTCCCACATCCCTTCTGCTTAAGAGAAAGCTCTGAAATGACTGGGATGACAGGAA
This sequence comes from Neomonachus schauinslandi, assembly GCF_002201575.2. Taxonomy (NCBI): domain Eukaryota; kingdom Metazoa; phylum Chordata; class Mammalia; order Carnivora; family Phocidae; genus Neomonachus; species Neomonachus schauinslandi. Next base: position 131,049,107 of record NC_058412.1, read on the forward strand.
CTGGAAGTGTCTCCATTATACACGATGACCACAATCTGACATTTGGACCTCTGACCGCTCATCCAGTAGCTCCCAAATGGCTTCCCATAACTTCCTAACCTGGCTGACTATTACTCATTCTTCAGAACTCAAGTTACTTGCATTTCCCTCCCTAGGATACTTTCCCTGATTCTTCAGATGAAATGAACACCATATACACTTACACATTACCCATTCTTTGATTGTCTGTTCATGTCTAGGAATTGAGCTCCTTGAAGCCAAGACAGCATTTTATTTAGTTTTATCTCTGTACTCAGCACAGTACCGGAAACAAAGTAAGATCTCAAAATGCTTAAGAATTCGCTGATGAATTAATGCAGGGGTTTTCAATGGGTAGTGATTTTACCCCGTAGGAAACATCTGGCAACATCGGAAGACCTTTTTGGTTGTTAGAGATGGGGCTACTGCTGGCATGTAGTGGACAGAGGCCAGAGATGCTGCTAAGTAACCTACAATGCACAGGACAGCACCCCAATAAAGGCTGAAAAATCTTGGGTGAAATAAGTGAGTGAATGTCTTTCACATTCAATAATAAATCAAATGTGGTTTTATGTCATAAGGATCCATATGAAATGCAGCTTTCATATACAGAACTCAAGAATACAATTTGTCTTTTTGTTCCTAAACTTTTCATTTGTTCTTTAAGAAAGAAAGCTCACAGTGATTTTATAATTTTGGAATTTTAGAATATTCAGCATCAATAAAAGTCTTTATAATCATTTAAAGTAAACTGAAGCATAAAGGAGACAGTGGCCATATTTGCCAAAATCCTTTTTATCAACATTATCTAGTGTGTTAGAATTGGGGATGCCAATATCTGTTGAATAAGACCTTTGTGTCTCATTTTAATAGATACACAAGTAATGCTACCTAAATTCATTTACTACCACCCAATCCAGGATCAAACTCTACTCATGAGAAGTGTGCATCTCACATTGCATTAAATCTGTTGCGTTGGCCATGTAAACTTGGAAAGTCTCTTCATTTTGGCTCCTGTCCATTCCTTCACTTTGGACTTATTTAATATATGCCCCTTGCTAATTGATCTTCTACAGTCTTTAGTAAATCCTTTCAGCTGGTAGGAAGACAAATACAGAGCTTTTATTCTTGAATTAATGAAAACACAATGCCCCCCCGACAAAGTTTTCTGGTTAAAATTGCAAATACAGAAAGAAAACACGACACAACATGCATCTAATGTAGCTAAAATTAGCTTCCAATTTCAAGTCACGTTACAGAATAAATTAATTAGAGTCCAGTGCTTGCCTGTGTACATGTTATTAATTACCCAGTGGTACTTCCACAACTGTTTGTAGTTTAGAAATAATTGAAATTTTAACATTCTTGGAACGCAAAGTGGTTTCCTTTAAAAGAACATGGAAAAAAAAAACTCAAGAAATTTTACATAGAGAGGATCATAGAGAAATACATATCAATTTTGTAACCAAGAAAAAAAATGGCCACGAATATGGTATCTAGCATAACAAACATAATGTGTGTGTGTGTGTGTGTTTATTCATCTTCTGTAGCTAATAAATACATACTTAGATGGATCAATCAATCAACAGATAGAGATGAATATAAGTAAAATATATGTGTGTATATATACAAATAAATATTCTGGAAAATACACACATACTCCATAAGCCCACACATGTAATATATACAGTCTATTCTCTTGGTCATTAAGCTAATTCATACTCACTGTAAAAATTTTAAAAATACCAAAAAATACAATTCAAAATATAAAACAAAACAAAAAAACAAATGGCACATGAGATTAATCTAACTACTGAGCAAAGAACATTGTTGGCCATTCATTATATGTCATTGGTATTTATTCTGTGCACTTATTTCTGCAGTAAAATGCATACTTGCATTTGTGTTTATTTTGTATAAAAGAAGTATTCTCTATATGCAATTTATTATCCTAACTTTCCACTTATTATATTATGAGCAAATTTGTCAATTCATTAATTTTTTAACATGATTCTTAGTAGATACATAAAGTTACATACTATGGCTATGTTAGCTTTTTTTTCACTATTTATCATTGCAAACAGCACTGTAATTATGAATTTACATAAAATTCTTCACATGTAAATTGATTTTGAAATTGAGATCAAAGTTTTTTATCCTGATTTTTATCTGAATGCATTATATACATTACACCAATTCATAAAATATTATTTAAAAATTGGCATTTAATGACCACATAATATTTCATGATATGAATGTACAAAAGTTACATTACATTTTTATATATTTGAAAATTTATATTGTTTACAATTCATTAATATAAATAAGTTAAATATGGGAAATATTATACATCAAGCTCTTCATACTTCTTTGATTATTGTCTTAGGACAGAGTTAAGAAAATGATATTACTGGCCAAAGGTGTAATCATGTGTAAGGCTCTTTGTATATGTCAGATAATTTCCCACTAAGATTTTTTTTCAGTTTTCAAACATTAGCATTTATCTACACTACTGACAACACTGCATTTAGTTCCGAAAACAAACTGACAGTTTGATAGATAAAGTATAATGTTGTGTTTACATTCATTTCTTTGATTACCAATGAGATCTGACCTGTTTTCAACTTTAAAAAACAATTTTCCTTTTTTTTTTTTTTGGTTGTGATTGGACCATTCATATGCTAAACTCCTTTTATCAATGGAAAACTTAATCTTAAATATTTCTGAAAATCTTGGGTTTAATTTGTTTCTATTAATATCTTAAGGGTTTTCTTCCTGGAGTGATTGGAGTGATATTTACTTACCATGTTTTACTATTTCCTTCTCTTTAGACAAGGAGATTGGATTACCCTTGACTCAATTCACCTTCAACCATGCAAGATAACAAAACAGCATCCTAGAAATTTGGGGCAGTATTATTTCTGCTGTATGCAAGCTAAACATCAGCAGAATAGCATGTAGTACTCATCTAGAGTGGGCAATAGCATTGTTGCTTCGGGTCCTACCCTACTTTTCTCATCAGAAATTTCAAATATTAGAAGCAGCTAGACAAACAACATTTAAAAAGTGGCGTGGAATTTGTTTATCTCTATAATCATGGTGATGTGCCTGCTTGGGAAATAATTATCAGCATCTTACAAAGGTACATCTAGAGTCATTCTGTTGGATTGAATAAATTCCATCAACTCTTTAACATTTTTAAGCAGTACGAATGGGTCCCTGTAATGGAAGAATTGAAAGTTGCTATCACTATAGGACTTACAGAGGAAAGCTACAAAACCTCATGGGATTAGAATGTTTCCTAATGCAGAGCTTCTTGAAGGTTGACCATATGTCCCTCAGAGCCCATGACATGTCTCTTTCTGGCCTGAGGTGAGAACAGTATAGAAATTAAGAATAAGCATTTAGAAACTTTTACAGCTATTTGACTTTACCACTGCATTAATATATTTTACAAAATTCTCAATAGACTGGGGAGAAAAACCAACGAGCCCTTCACCTTAAAGAGCTTAAGAAACACTCCACTACCACTGATTTCTTTTAAACCTGAGGGTTTCAACAAACCATCTACTTGTGACCATTAACATTGATCCTCATCTATTGTTTATCCTCTTTGTGGCTACTCCTTTGTTGCTTCAAGTCCTTATTCTGTTGAGGGATGAGGCGCTTTGGATGTGGAAATTCCCCAAATGTAATACCTACAGGGACCAAACTGGAAAATGAAATTGAAAATCTTGTAAAAGATTCACAATTTCATGATGTGCATAAAAATGATATTTTAGAGCAGGTATTACAGAAACAAAATCATAGCAAATTAAGATCCGCCATATTCGATCAGTTTACTTAAAAAGGAAACATCACAGACTGGGTTAATATGATAGAAAATACAAGTGTTTAAATATGAAAATATTGAGGGAGGGTCTTGGAAACCTGATGAAACAAAAAATTATGTTGGCAAAAATATAAGTCCTATTGTTCATGGATGGGGAGACTCAACAGACTAATGATGTCAATTACCCTCAAATTATCCCATAAGTTTAATGCAATTCTGATCAAAATCCCAATAAGTTTTTTATTGTACACATAGACAGATTTATTCTAAAGTTTATATGTTATGTTTCAGGCCCTAGAATAAAACAGTTTTGAATAGAAGAGAATAAAGTGGGAAGAATAACTATGCCTATCAGAATGGCTAAAAATAAATGCTTAGTGACTACAAATGCTGGCAAAAACACGCAGAAACCAGACCACTCCAAAACTGATGGTGGGATGTGGAATGGGGCGCCGCTCTAGCAGGGAGTTTGGCAGTTTCTTATAAAGCTAAATATGTTATTGCCATATTAACCAGCAGTTCTACCCTTGGGCATGTACCCCATAGAAATGAAAACTCATCTTCACGCATATACTGTATATACATGTCTATAGCAGGCTTCTCGGTAATAACCCCAAACTAGAAACAGCCCAGATGTCCTTTAACAAACTGTGACACATCCATATTATGGAAAAGTACTCAGCAGTAAAAAGGAAAAAACTAGTGATCCACCTAACTGTATGATTGCATTTATGTAACATCCTTGAAATGAAAAAAAAAAATAATGGAATAGATTGGTGATTGCCAAGGGGTTAGTGGGAGTTGAGGATGGGTTACTGGTGGGGAGAAGTAGGTGGAGTTATCCAAGGGTGATGTTAGGGGACACTGGCCTTAAACTGCTCTGTAATTATCATATAATCTGGTAATTTTCATAGGATAAAAGGTCCTCCTTACGCAGAATGCAAAGGCCTTTGACAGTGTATCTCTTTAATGTCCTGTGGTTCTCTGGAAGAGGAGGTCATCAGAGTGGGCTAGGTGGGGGCCCCAGGGACGAGGGTGGGAGGCATTGCCTGGTGTCCAGCTTCGTGCCAACTGTGGACTTCTGAGTAAACTGCAGGCACGGGGTGTCAAGAGCATCTACCTACCATCCCTTGGACTGGCAAATCTGTTCTTTTTCAAAGAACAAAGCTTGTTTCAGGGTCAGCTGCCTGTCATTTTGTCATTTCAGCTCCATAAGTTTGATAAACTAGTAAGAAATCCTCCAGGATTCTGGTAATACATTGGCTGTCAGTCTTGGTTTTTGGTATTATCCTTTTCCGTGGCTTCGGAGGGTTTGTAAGGGGAAACCGGGAGGCCTTTAGTGATAGACTGCTGGCCAACGAATCCCAGAAGTCAAGAAGCTACTCATTGCCTTTCAAATTTTACATGACGCCTTTTGATTAGAGAAGATTTTTGATTTTGGTGCAATAAGTTATACCAATTTTTCCTTATGATTCTTTATGTTATTTTTATGAAAATCACGCTAATGTTGCTATATAGCTTCTAAAACACTAGGACTACACTTATTTTTATACGTAAACATACCAATGTTTCAAATACCGAGCCTGTCTTTATTTGGTTAAGAATTGACATGAAACTATTTGAGGTCCCCCCTTTTTTTTCAAAATTTGTTTGATTTCTCTGCAATATATGGAGTATTTATTTTCAACTAGTCTATGATGCTAAACTTATCATTTATTAAATTCTTATGTCTATTTCTGGGCTTAAGTTCCTATGAGCTGTCAATATTTTACTCATACCACACTGCTTTCATTGTTACACTTTGTGATACACGCAATTACTTAGTATCATCCATTTGCACAATTTCCTTGAATATTCTTGTTCATTTACTCTGATAAATAAACTTATGAGTTACCTTAGCAAGTTAAAAGAATATTCCATTCTGGTTTTCATTGGATCATATGAAACCCACACACTGATTTAGAAAGAACTGTCATTTTGCAACATTTAGGCCTCATATTCAGGGCAATCCTATATTTCCCCATTTATTCAAGTTTTGTTTTATGACCTTCAGTAAAGTTTTATGATTTCTTCAGAGCAATATGGTAATTACTTGTTATGGTTACTCCTAGGGAAATTGTATTTTCTTACTATTTTAAATAGAGTCCGAGCATATTGTCCAAAAGGTTATAGATTTAAATATGTGATATAGATGGGAATACATTTCATTTGCCATTTACGCTGATAATGAGTGAGAGGTCTAAATGGCATTGAGAATATTGCAGTTTGGATAGTTTGAAGAAGTTCCTGACTATAGTGTTGATTTCCAAACAATGGAAGCCGTCACTCCGCGCACTGAATGAAAATAGTTACCCTTGAGTGCATCGCATGGAACATTTCTCATTAGCATATATTGTTATTTAAAATGTATTTCTTTCTTTTTTTTTTTTAAAGATTTTATTCATTTATTTGACAGACAGAGACATAGCGAGAGAGGGAACACAAACAGGGGGAGTGGGAGAGGGAGAAGAGAAGCAGGCTTCCCGCAGAGCAGAGCGGGGAGCCCGACGCGAGGCTCGATCCCAGGACCCCGGGACCGTGACCTGAGCTGAAGGCAGACGCTTAACGACTGAGCCACCCAGGCGCCCCTAAAATGTATTTCTAGTTAAACACTTTTGACTCCATTTATGTTTTTGTTCAGTGTCCAAAAGGGAGTATATTTATGCTCATATTGTTGAATCTATACATTATAAAGAAAAAACATCAAAATTTCCTGGAATCAGGGAGATTCAGTACATAATTGCCTAAGGATGCCACTTTGCAGTTTCTGAATTTATCCCAAGTTTCTTTCTTATTAGCTCATGTGAAGTAGCGGAACCTCAGACTCTAGGGTTTATGAGGCCAAAAAGGAACCTTTGTAGACCAGGCTTTTCAGTGTATTGGCTTTTTGTCTTGGAAATCACAAAGCAGCAGAACTCTGTTCAGGGAGTTACCTATGAGAATATTAATTGTAGATGGCTCCCAAGGAAACAAATTATCAATTGTATCTGAATATCTCAGTTCTTCCTCTAAAATGACAATAATGTACCTCAAGTTTCAGTATAATCTGATAGGATGCTGTAAATTCAGCTAACACTTGTCAAGAGGCTTGTGGCAACTTTAAAAATCACAGATCTTAATGAAGGCTTTGTCAGGACCCAAGGTAAGTAAATTTGTTTCAAGTATCAAAAAGAATTACATTTCCTTTTGTCCCTGTATAGTCAGGCTAAAAACAAAGGGAGAATTAACTTGGGAAGTTAATTACTTGATACTGAGTTTGAATAAAAATCCTAGCAGTATTGGCCTAAATACTTTTTTTGGTATCCATTTAAGGACATTAAGCTAATTATCAGCAAGGTGAGAAATCAAATTTAAAATTAGTGTTAAGGGGCACCTGGGTGGCCCAGTCAGTTAAGATTCCCTCTCTCCCTTCTGCTTCTGCACCTCCACTCTCTCTCTCTCTCTCAAATAAATAAATAAATATAAAAAAATTAGTGTTAAAATGAATTGTTGCATCAAGAAATTGAATTCTTTGTCTTCCAATCAGATTCTGAACTTCAAAACTATTTTAATATAAACATTAAGCAATTTACTTTAAGAGCACCATCCTGAAGGTAAAACTCCAGTGGTTTTTAACATTGTACTTCCCTTCTCCTCCTGCAAGAACAGGCCAGATTTCTCTTGAAGAGGGCACAGGGGCATCAGCTACTCTTCTCACTCTCCTCTACTGCTGCTTTTATTTTATTTTTTTAAAGATTTTATTTATTTATTTGAGAGAGAGAGAATGAGAGACAGAGAGCATGAGAGGGAGGAGGGTCAGAGGGAGAAGCACACTCCCTGCTGAGCAGGGAGCCCGATGCGGGACTCGATCCCGGGACTCCAGGATCACGACCTGAGCTGAAGGCAGTCGCTTAACCAACTGAGCCACCCAGGCGCCCTCTACTGCTGCTTTTAGATGTTCTTGCCATATTGCAGCAAAGAGGGAGGAAAGAGGAAAGGACTCAAGCTTCCTCCACCGCTCCCCTGGGTTGGTCTAGCTTCTTGGCCTTGTAAGGAGCTGTCCACATGGCCCTTTGTGCTTTATCCATCTGTTGTAGGTTGAATTGTGTACCACCCCCCATCCCCCCGGGAATGCATGTTGAAGTCCTAACCTTCATTACCTCATCATGGGACCTTAATTAAAAATAAGCCTTTAGAGAGGTGATCAAGTTAAAATAAGATCATTCAGGTGGTCCCTAATCCAATATGATGGGTGTCCTTATGAAAAGGGGCAATTTGGACACAGTGACAGACCTACACAGAGGGAAGATGATGTGAAGACAGGGAGAATGCTCCTGAAAAGCAAAGGTGGATATTGGAGTGATATATCTACAAGCCAAGGAATTATAAAACTTGCCTAACTTCTGGTGGAAGTTAGGAGAGGGGCATGGAGCAGATTCTTTCTCACAGCCCACAAAGCAACCAACCTGTGGACACCTAGTTATTGGATTTCTGGCCTCCAGGACTGTGAGAGAATACATTTCTGGTTTTTGAACCACACAATTTGTGGAACTTTGTAAGGCAACCCCAGGAGACGAAGACGCCATCCAAAATGCTGGCTCTTTTGCATAGTAGGTCTTTTGAAAGCCCTACAAGAAGTTGTCTGGTTGTTTGCTCTGTGACATGAGCCTTTGGGCCTGAGTGTGACCCCTTCCACCATTCCCTAACCCGGTATGATAGCTCCCATTTTCTGGAACTCCTTGTCTGGGTGACAGCCCTCTTGGTAGGGCACCAGAAAGAAGACTCAAACCCAATGACATTCCTCAGTCAGTGCTCACTCTTCCCTTGGAAAATTCCTACCACACAAAATAGTGAGAAAATTGGTTTCTCCATTGGTAAGCATACATCCAAGCAGGGAATAAAATGCCAATCCTTAATTCTTGAAGCCATTCTTAATCTTGAAAAGTAATTATTCTGAACCACCTTGCCCCTGAAAGGGTCGATGGATTCTTCTTCCTCCCCAGAAGGGTGTGAGGACACTCTCTACCTGGGAGCACTCCCTTCTCAAAGAGGTGTCAACCTCCTTGGGCTTCTGAGGCCTCCCATTGTACTGCCCTGGGTTTGGGAGACTCAGGGTAGTGGCCGGGCCAGGTTTGCTCCTGCATGGGTCCTAGAGCCAACTGTGAGGCGTCTGACCCCAACTTCTGGAAGCTTTTGAACTTAGAATATGTGGTGTTTAGCTCCATTTGCCCTCAGGTTTAGCCATACTTCCAAAACAATAGGAAAAATGCCACTCAGTACCTTGTTATAAATGGATGGTGCTTCTGCTATGAAATTAAAATATTTTCTTGTTTTCACTCTCAGTCTTTGTCACTCTTGAAAATGCCTTGCCTGTGCCTGAAAATATGGAAGTTTTTTTCAGACATCTTAAAAATAATTGATTATTTGGTAGTTTGATTTGTCATTGAGGTTGAAGAGATCCCTAAAACAGCGAAACATCAAGGAAACTATTTCAATTGCCTTACCTCATTCTGACCCCTAATATCAGTGTGTGTTAAGCATTATTGCTGTTCCCCCCAGTATTTCTGGATCTCTGTCTTCTGGGTACATGATAATATAACACCTGCTTGGCCCTTGGAAGTCTATCATGGCCTTGTGACTTGCTTTGGCCAATGAAAGGTGCCACGTCACTTCTGGGTGAAGCTTTAAGAGCCAGTATATGATTTGCAAACATTATGTTTTCCTCTCTTTCTGTCATGACATCTGGAAGTCTCAAGACAGCTCTGTCAGCTTGGGTCCTGGAGGAAGGGCAATGCAGAACTGATTTCCCGCTTATTAGCAAAAGCAGGCAGTGAGACCAAAAGAGAGCTGATCTTTGCAGACACTGAAGGATTTTAGTCATTTGTTGCCATGGTATGAACTGGCCTATTCTGGTATAGTTGCAGTCTCTTAGACTAGAGACACCCGCCCCCCCGCCACTTTTCTATTTTTTTCCTCTTTATATTCTCTAGGTCAATGATTCTGAATACAATCCATATTCCTAAGTTCTCCCTTCTACTCCAGAACACATAACCAACCATCTAGTCATTTAAATACAAATAGCATCACAACGTCGCCCATCCAAAAACAAATTCTTGATTATGTGCTCCCCAGCATGCTTATCTGCAACAATCTTCATCTGCTGAGTGTACTACCAACTACCCAATTATCTATTTACTCTATCAACAAGTACTGTTGAGTCTGTTTTCAAAACTATGCCCAGTTCCCACATACTTCTAACTCCAGCATGGCCATCCCGGTGTAAGCCACCTTGATCTACAACTGGACTTCCATAATTGCCTCCTGAATACCTCCCTGTTCAAGTCCACCACCTACTGCTCTGTGGTTCTATAGTTCAGCCAGACTTTTCTTTAAAATATAAATCACATCATGTCACTTCCTCCTCCGCCTTCCCATGGATTTTCATGAAACTAAGAATAAAATGCAAAGACCTTTCAGCGATGTACAAAGACCAACAGAATATGGCCCTGTCTTCTGCCACGTGTTCCCTTATTCACTGTGTTACAAGCACACTGACCCATACTCTTCTTCCAGCCTGCCAAGTACATTCTGCCTGCCTCAGGGCCTTTGCAGCTCTTATATTCCTTGAACCTAAAACATTCTTTCTCAGATATTCTTATGTCTTAGTGTCTCACTTTATTTTGATCTCAACCCAAATATCAACTATTGAAAGAACTTCTCTGAGTATCCAATAGAAATCATCACTCTTCAACTATCTATCATTTTAGTCTGATTTATCTATTGCACAACCACTACCTTTTTTTTAACTTTTTAATTTTTTTATTCTTATGTTAATCCCCATACATTACATCATTAGTTTTAGATGTAGGGTTCCATGATTCATTGTTTGTGCATAACACCCAGTGCTCCATGCAGAATGTGCCCTCCTCAATACCCACCACCAGGCTAACCCATCCTCCCACCCCCCTCCCCTCTAGAACCCTCAGTTTGTTTTTCAGAGTCCATCGTCTCTCATGGTTCGTCTACCCCTCCGATTTCCCCCCCTTCATTCTTCCCCTCCTGCTATCTTCTTCTTTTTTTTTTTTTTCTTAACATATATTGCATTATTTGTTTCAGAGGTACAGATCTGTGATTCAACAGTCTTGCACAATTCACAGCGCTTACCAGAGCACATACCCTCCCCAGTGTCTATCACCCAGTCACCCCATCCCTCCCACCCCACCCCCCACTCCAGCAACCCTCAGTTTGTTTCCTGAGATTAAGAATCCCTCATATCAGTGAGGTCATATGATACATGTCTTTCTCTGTTTGACTTATTTCGCTCAGCATAATACCCTCCAGTTCCAACCATGTCGTTGCAAATGGCAAGATCTCATTCCTTTTGATGGCTGCATAATATTCCATTGTATATATATACCACATCTTCTTTATCCATTCATCTGTTGATGGACATCTTGGCTCTTTCCACAGTTTGGCTATTGTGGACATTGCTGCTATTATATGATATATTGATTGAAAAAAATTTTTTTCTGGCGTTCCACTTCCACATAACCTCTATGAGATCATGATCTTTGTCTGCATTATTTACCTTTGTACCTCCAGTGCCAAGAATGGTACCAGCTCAATCAATAAACACTCAGTGAATGTCTGATTATTGACAGAATAATGAATAAGTGGGCTAATAGAGGGTAAAGAAGATAAATATGACTATTTTCCCTTATCAGGACTCACAATATAATAATAAGCATAGGCAAATAATTATAATCAACTATATAACCAGACTATATTTTTAGATGTTCAATTAGCACGTAATTTTTGTCCCATATAATCTTTGTTATCCCAAAGATCACGCCCGTTGAAATAATGGCATTAGTCATTTCAGCGTAAAACTAAACAGTGGATACGCTTGCTCAGTTTTGTGCATCAAATTTTTATTGTCGTGAACAGTATCGCACAGATAGTATATGAGACAATAGTATATGGCTCACTGAATTAATGAAAGGCAAACAGTCCTGTAAATACAGCCTAAGCCGTGAAATAGACAAAATAGTCCTGTCATTTCCCCCAATTCTATAACTCTTGAAAAAATTTAAGGTTTAAATTTTTTTTAAGTTTTTTTTTTTTATTTATTCATTCGAGATACAGAGATACAGAGAGAGAGAGAGAGAGAATATGAGCAGGGGGAGAAGCAGAGGGAAGGGGAGAAGCAGGCTTCCCGCTGAGCAGGGAGCCCGATGCGGGGCTCGATCCCAGGACCCTGTGATCATGACCCGAGCCGAAGGCAGATGCTTAACCATCTGAGCCACCCAGGCGCCCCTAAGGTTTAAATTTTTTTTTTTTTTTTTTTTTAAAGATTTTATTTCTTTATTTGACAGAGAGAACGAGATAGAGAGAGAGCATGAGAGGGGGGAGGGTCAGAGGGCAAAGCAGGCTCCCCGCTGAGCAGGGAGCCCGACGCGGGACTCGATCCCGGGACTCCAGGATCATGACCTGAGCTGAAGGCAGTCGCTTAACCAACTGAGCCACCCAGGTGCCCAAGGTTTAAATTTTTGGTAGTATATTTTCTCTAGGGAATATCCCACTATGGTCACATAGTCAGCTTGCCAGCTGGAGGCAGAACAGAGGCTAGGACCATGGGAAGAGGTGAGGAGGGACTCTCAGACAGGAAAGAGCCAGAGAGGACCGACCTCAAGTTCTGTATATAAATTCTTCCCAAATCTCCGGCTGATCCTTGAAACACACATGCACAAGAAGAATAGTAAAGATGAATGAATTAAAGTGAAATTTAAGCTTTGGCCTCAGAGACAGAATTTGCAATTTGAGTCCTACCAAGTTCATGTTCTGTTAAAACAAAACAGCAGTATCCTTCTAAGAAACATAGCGCAGTCCAGAGTCTCACAAGGTGTTGGTTGTAATTCACAATTGCTTGCCACCCAGAGAACCAGGGAAACAGAAGTAAAAACATTCAGCTGAGATTAACCTGAAGCTGACCCAGATGTGGTTTTTTTGAAAAGGGTAATGAAAGCTATTATAGCTTTGTTTAATAGAAAGTAAACTAGTCTGGGGATGAATGAAAAGATAAGAAATATTAGCAGAGAACCAGAAGCTATTAAAAACAACCATATGGAAATCCTAAAACTGAAAAATGCAGTATCTGAAATTAAAAAAAAGCAAAAAACACAACTGGAATGGTTTAACAGAAGAATGGAGATGAAGAAGGAAACAGACATTGAATTTGAAATAGTATGCCATTGAATATGAATTTGAAAACAGTTAAATTAAAAATTTCCACATTCTCAGGAAAACTTAATGTTGCTTTATTTATTTTTATTTTTAAGCCATTCTTGTAGGTATGTGACAGTATCTCTTATGGCTTTAATTTGTATTTCTCTGATGGCTAATGATGTTGAAAAGAAATTTTCCTGTGCTTATTTGCCATCCATACATTCTCTTTGAAGAGCGTCTGTTCCAGTCTTATGCCCATTTCCTAATTGGATTGTTTGCTTCCCTCCTGTTAGAGTTTATATTCTGGGTACAGGCCTTTTGTGGTGTATGTTACTATCATCCTCAGCAGGAGAGCTGGACTGAATTACTGAATGCACAACTGGTAGAAGCAAAAGTATGTATCTTTCGTTTGAAGGGGTGTTTTGCAGGAAGAGTATCTAGGTTGGTAGTTAACTTTCTTTCTGTACTTCAAATATATTATGCCAAATGCCATCAGGCTTTTCATATATGTATACAAAACACACACACACACTCTCTCTCTTTTTTTTTTGCAAAAGGAGGTCAGGGTTTTGATATTAAGTGGCAGAATCCAGAAAAGTAACATTTTATTTTTTCTTGGTTTATTCATTTCCTATCAGATTTATCACTAACTTCCTCCTATCACATGGCTCAAATTTCTCAGGAAAGGCTTCCTGAACCCTAACCTAGGCACTACTTACTAAATATTCCATTTGAAGAGTTGGGGGATGAAAATGTTAAAGCTATGACATTTTAAAAAGCTACCATACTTTTTAATTTCTTCATCTGGTCCATTTTGCTTGATTTCTACCTCTGATGCGTGTTGCTCTTAAAAACCCACTTGCCAATTTTTATTTGCTTTTCCCCACCATTCTGCTTCCTTCTTTCCAAATTCCCTTGCTTTTTCTGAGATCACACCGCCTGGTGACTCCTTAGCATGGAAGTGGTGATTCAGACTCTTTTTCTACAGAACTGGGCTAATACAATCGGCAAGTGGGTTTGGGGTGAAAACTATTGTTTTGCAGCTGTTGGTAATGTCATAAGCCAAAGCTTACCTGCTATTTGGCATTGGACTGTCCCTGTGGTTGTGAGTGCCCTTCTTCCTGAACACCCGTGGGTGCTCTGAGTCATGTAGCGAGTTGTCGGAGGTACTTTGAAAGGAGCAGTCGAGAAAAGGCAGGCCCAGGACACCATCTGGAGGTCCTTGCAGCACTTTGTCCTTGGACCCTCACAGAGCAGCTGCCCTCCATACATATGAATGAGATGGATGCTTTCTCCCCCTTATTCACTATTGATGAGATCTTTGCACTTACCCTTTGCAGAGCGTATCAGGTCATTGCTTTGATTCCCTTTTGTTCTCAAAGGGCATTTAAAACAAAGCTCAGGATTCATGCAACTTTGGGAGAGGAGAGCAGGGTGCTCAAATACTGCCTGCTCTTCATTAAATGTGAGTTCACTGCAAAAAATATTACGTGATCTTATTTTATAGGCCTTTTATTCTGTTTCTTTTAAGAGACAGACTACCTTATTAGTTTATCATATTAATAGGGAGCTAACGTATATATTGTGTTTTTAGAGCTCTAGTGCATTTCAACAAGTATTGATCGATCACTTTTATATGCCCCATATCACTGTAAATTTACACTGGGGAGGATACGAATGCAGTCTGTGATGTCAAACTTATTCTCAAATGGTTTACAATGGAAGAACTGGGGAAGGACTTCTTGACACACATGAAGCAATCCCGTAACACATGACAGGACAGAAAAGAGGTGCAAAAGGAAACATACTCTATCTTTTTTAATGAAAGCAGCACAAGCTGCTAAGCAGTTGCAATGGGTGGAGATCATTGACTGTGAGTCATGGCGGGCTTCCTAGAAAAATAAAAAAAAAAGAAGAAGAAAGAAAGAAATCATATAAACTATTACCTGCAAGGGGAAAGATACAGGATGGATCTTGGAAAATAGAATAATGGAAAATGCATTCATAATTTTATTTTGGTTATTATGCATGTATTTTTGGCAAATGATAACATGACCATATCAGAGTTATGTACAGGGTGGTTTAAGCAAATAAGAAGCATTTTTAAGATATAATAAGTCTAGAGAAAGTCAGTCTAAAGTTGGTGAAATGACCACACAATATCATCAGGGTCCTAAGGCCCTTCCGTCTTCCAGCTTCGCATATGGTTTCTATCTACTTTTCTTTGCCTCTTTGGCACAAAATGGCCGCTATACCTCCAACCTCATGTTTCCGTTGTTATAGATGTTGTGAGGCCCTGCAGAGCTTGCCCTTCGGGAGTGGAGGCTGGGAGTGCAGCAGGCCCATAGTCCTCAGCCAGCAGCCCTTAGCCGGCAGCCCCCTTCGGGAATGGCCTCAGCTCAGAGTCATGCCTCGTGAAATGTGCAACATGGAATGATACTTAAGGGTCAGCTTGTCTTCCCTGCTCCTTGTCGTGTTGTCTTGAGTCTTCTGTTGACATTACCTTGATGCTACTCTTCCTCCTCCACCCAATCCCACTTCCTTCCCTTTTACGAGTTTTGATACTGTGAGAGCTTCTAATAATATTTCTGCATGCTAATCTCTTCTCAGTGTCTGCTGCCTGAGTAACCCAAGCTTTGACACATTTTGAGTGGAGATAAGCTTGATGTGGATAGGAAAAAAAAAAAAATAGTGCCCACATTAGGATGGCCAAACTTATCTCAAATACCCAGGAGAATGTGGTGTGTTCTCACTGACAGAACGGTGTTTTGTGGCTACCTTTAGCTACAAGAGACTGGGAGCATGCACTTTGGTCTGGCTACAGTACTTTCCCAAAGTATGAGACTATCTTCCTCTTCCAGAAAATTCTCAGAAGGCATCTATAATACCGCGAACTGAAACACCATTAACAATTAGGCAGGCTGGAAATGTCATTTTTATCTGGGCACATTGTCTCCACAAGTAAAAATCAGGCTTCTGTTATTGAGAATGAAGGCAAGAATGAGGATTGGGTAGGGGAATAATATTCTGCCACACATAGAAATAATGATGTTGATAACTAATACTTACAGAGCTCTTGTGATGTATCAGGTACTGTGCTATGCAGATTTATATCTACCAAGTCATTGAATTTTCTCAATAACTTTGTTATTAAACCCAGGAGATCTATGGGACTCACAAAGCATTGCTTTCATGTCAATATTAATGCACTACTTATAATTTTTTTTTCTTTGATAGGACTTGATTTATACAGAGCTATAGATGTGTTCTCTCATATCATTCTCATGCTCAAGTTTGAGATGGGCATTATTATTAATCCCATTTAACATATGGGTAAACAGAGGCTTAGAAGATTTACTTTTACTTCCTTGAAGCCACATAGCTGCCCAGATGTGAAACTGGAATTTGACCCACATCTGTCTGACCTTTGAGCATACTCTTTTCAGCACTTTGTTCTTCAGATCTTCTGCTGTGGCTAAATGATGTCAGCTTCAGGCTACCAGTATTCAGTAAGAGACTCAGAAATTTGTGTCCTTAATATATGCTAGGCCTTAGGCTTGATGGTGGGCATAGAACTGAAAATCAACTTGTTATCCTTGAAGAGTGCATTCAAGTGGGAATCAACAGAAATGTAAATACCAAGTAAGATACCAGGTGATTAGTGCTGTAATAGCAATACATAAAAGCTTATGGGTAAGGAAGGAACAATTAAGTCTACCTAAGATCATACGTAAATCAAAGCCCGAAATCAAGTAATTTCAGGGCTTTCATAAGACATCATCTTATGTCTTGAGAGGCCTTTAACTATGACAGAACTCCTTTCTGTGTCTAGATGAATATTCACTCTGGGTAAAGTGAGGTAATGTTAGTATGAGCAGAATTCCTATGTTACTATGGCTACATAATAAATGACAAAATTTATTTTGCTCATGGGTATACAATTTCAGTAGGACTCAGCATTGAGAGTGTGTCTCTGCTCTACTCAGCAGCAGCTTGGCTGAATCAAAGGCCGGGGGCTGGAATCTTCTGAAGGCATGCTCAGTTACACATCTGGTGGTGAGGCTGGCTCTTGGCTGAAACTTTAGCTGGGATGGTCAGTATCTAGGTACAGGGCTTCCACATAACACAGTGGCTGGGTTCCAAAGGAGGGTGTCAGGAAGAGGGAGGGAGAAAGAGAGAAATAGAGAGAGAAAGGGAGGGAAGCAGGGAGGGGGAGGAAGAGAGAGGGAGGGAGAGGAAGGGAGGGAAGGTCAGTCCCTATGTCTATGATCTAGCCTCAGCAGTCCCATGCTGTCACACCCAGCATACACTATTGGACAGAGCCATCATGAGACCCTGATTCGAGGAGAGGAAAACTTGACACCACCCCTGAATGGGAGAACAGCCAATCACAGAGTTGGAAGAGCATGTGGAATGCAACACAACCATCTTTGGAAAGCACAGCCTACCACATCCTGCCTTCCGGTCACAGCACCTCACATCCCTCACCCACGCAGAAATGCACGGCTCCTCTCCCCCAGGACTGCCAAGACTCTTCCCTTTGGGCATTGGGCTCAAGCTCAAAGTCTAAGATACCGTTATCTAAATCAGGTTCAGATGTGGCTAAGGCTCTGTAGGTGTGATTCCTCACCACTATTTGAGCACAGTTCTCTTGTTCTCTATCCCTATGAACTAAAGAGGGGATTTATTGCACCTTCTATGTGCCCTGTATGCATGCACGGGAGAACAGACATAGATTCCCCCTTCAAAAGTGGGAAGGGGCAATGAAAGGAACATAGGAATGGCCTGTAGTAATTCTGAAATCTAGCTCAGAGATATTGGTAGTTCTGTGAGTAACATACCATCTTATAGCCTAGAGACAATTTTCCATAGCTGTTGGGTCCTCCTTGTGGGCTCTTGATGGCTCACAAGGAGTAACCTTTCATTTCCATAGGAAGTGCCTGGCACTTGTAGATTGATAGTTGTTCTGAGACTGCTTTCTGCCTCTAGTCATTTGGTTGCTCACGGTCATCTCATTCTGTTCTGTCTCTGTCACTTTTGGTCTGACCTGGTAGTGTTTTTGCAAATCAATTCTCATTAAATCCCCCTGAACCTCCTGTGACTTGCATTAGGTACACTTCGTTAGTAAAAAGCCAGCCCTGCCAATCAGGATCAGCCCTTCTCTACCTTGAGCTTCCTCTAAGACAGCTGGGGAGCATTCCTTGCTGATCCTTGGAAGTCTTATTGCTTTAATGGAGAGAATCTCCCAACGTATGCTTTCAAGTCTCCTGTCTATTTTAGGCACCTTCTGAGGTCTCAATAAAAGGTTTTATAATTATATTCTTAGCTTCATCTTTAGAACTTGTTTCCTGCCAGGGTCTTGGATTTTATCTTTGCCCAGAAGCCATTTCTTAATTTTAGCATTGTTTGCCATCAAAGGAGGCTGGAAATGAGAAATAGTTTTGTTATTTGTGAACTCAAAAACCCCTGGTTTCTTCCCATTGCCTGTAGTAAAATGTAAGATAAACGAAAGAATAAAACATGAAGTCTAAAGAAACCAGGAGGTGCTTGCAACAGTCTGCCTAGAAATCTCCCTAACTGGACCATCCAACTCATTAGGTGCATTTTTCCATTTTCAACATTACTACAGGTGATACAAAATTTCCTGCCACTAATGAGGGTCCCTTTTCTCTAGCTTCCGATAATATTTTCTTCATTTTATTTGAATGTCTCACTTTCCCCTAAGCCCTCATTGGCAAGTATGGCCTGGCTCCTGCTAGCAGCGTCTTCGCGACACTTCAAGCCATCTCTTACAGCCCCATCTTGAAGTCATCTCCACATGCTTCCATTTGCTGTGGCAGCACCCCACTTCTGGTTACCAAATCTGTTCGAGTTCCTATGGCTGAATCACACGTTACCTCAATACTCTGTGGCTTAACACAATGACGACAT
Source organism: Neomonachus schauinslandi (assembly GCF_002201575.2). NCBI lineage: Eukaryota > Metazoa > Chordata > Mammalia > Carnivora > Phocidae > Neomonachus > Neomonachus schauinslandi. The sequence goes on from NC_058412.1 coordinate 131,068,131, forward strand.
GAGTTTTACTGAAGAATCTGTAATTTGTGCAAGGCTCAGTGGGCACAGTTCATCTCTGCCCCATCCATCATGCATCTGGTGGTCTATGTTGCATCCAACTGAAATGCTCACATGTGACCTCTCCATGTATTCTGGATTCCTCACGATATTGCCGTGGCTGGGTTGTGACGGTAGGCACACAGAGAAAGGGAGAGAGTGACAGAGAGAAGGGACAAATGGACGCTGTCTCCACACTATGACCTAGGCTCAGAGATCACAGAGCACCATTTCTACCAACTCTATTGATCAGAGCAGTAACAAGCCCTTAAGCAATTTCCAAGGAAGGGAACTTATACCTTGACTCTTGGTTGGAAGAGTGTCAATCATGTTGTAGGATATGAGATAAAACACAGATGGATTCAGAGCCATCTTTGGAAAATACAAGGTGCTACAAAGTCATGATGTGGCTGCAGCCAGTATTATAGGAAAGGCTATAGATTTGTCGATTATTTAAAAAATCAAGTAGAGGTGAGTTTAATTCCTAAGCTGGCTGCCCTCAGCCTGTGTGATATTGACCAAATGAAATAATGCCTTTGCTTCCGTTTCTTTACCTGAGACTTGTCTTATTTTGGTACAGTGGGCATGTCTTCTCCTACTTCCCTTCCCCTCATTTCCTCCCTATTCTTTGGGTAATTGTTTCCCTGCTGCTGGGGGTATAACTCCTAGCTATTATAGAGGTCTGAGAAGGCTATCACCTACTTATTCCAAAGCAGGCATGGGATCCAGGCTAAACCACTGAGATTTATCCTCTGGGGAATTTGAGACTTAAGTACAGAAACACAGATGAAGAAAATGGATTGAACAGAGTCATTTCAGTAGCAGGAAGAATGCAGAGACTGTTGATGAATCCTTGACCAATGAGTGAGCCTTCCAAAGACTGGTCACCCAACCTTACCTTCAGTTCTGTGAAGTAGGAAGTAACATTTCAGTAAGTGCCTTTTTAGGCTGAAGTTAGCTACAGTTGGTTTTGATTGCTACCTAACCAGATAAAAGAAGACAATGCACCCTACCTCGTGGTTGTAAGCATTAAGTGAATCCATGTATGTAAATTGCTGGACACACTCTAAGGACTTAAGAAAGGTAGTTTATTAGTTTTTAAGTAATCTCAACCCCCAATGTGGGGCTTGAACTCATGAGCCCAAGATTAAGAGTTGCATGCTCTACTGACCCAGCCAGCCAGGTACCCTTGTAGTTTATTATTAATAACAATTTATCAACAGTGAGTATGACGTTTGCCTCACACACCTTCTTCCTTCCTGTTTTTCAGCAGCCAATTCATGGGTGGTTGGCAGGAGGCAGCCCAGTGGGCCCTTGTAAGTTAACTGTAGTCACCATGGGCTAGATTCCATCTCTCCATGTGCTCATGGTTCAGGGCCACACTCTCATTAAGAAGGACTTGGGGGGGGGGGCGCCTGGGTGGCTCAGTTGGTTAAGCGACTGCCTTCGGCTCGGGTCATGATCCTGGAGTCCCGGGATCAAGTCCCACATCAGGCTCCCTGCTCAGCAGGAGTCTGCTTCTCCCTCTGACCCTCCTCCCTCTCATGCTCTCTGTCTCTCATTCTCTCTCTCGCAAATAAATTAAAAAAAAAAAAAAAAAGAAGAAGGACTTGGGGAGCACCTGGTGGCTCAGTCGGTTAAGCAACCACCACTTGGTTTTGACTCAGGTCATAATCTTAGGGTCGTGGGATCGAGCCCCCCAGTGGGCTCCTTGCTCAGCGGGGAGTCTGCTCAGGATTCTCTCTCCCTCTCCCTCTGTCCCTCCCCCGACTCACTTGAATGTGCACTCTCTCTCTCTCTCTCTCAAATAATAAATAAATAAATCTTACAAAAAAAAAAAAAAAGGACTTGGGTCTGTGGATCACGTGGACTTCCGTTCCCAGCAGTCACTTTAATCCCTGGTCTTTGTCACTCAATCTAGCTGCTGTCTCTGTGGATAATCTTTTCTATAAGAAGATGATCTATTTTGAAGGTGGCTGTACTTACAGCTTCGAAGCTTCCTTTTCAATGGGTTTGGTAGGTGAGGCTCGCCTCCTTCTGCGTTTTCCACAAAATAAGCAATTAGCCATCTCTTTCTCAAGGCACTGCTAAGATGCTGTTGAGTTCAGGGGGGGCGAGACACCAGGGCACAGGGCCCTCCTGGGGCATCCTCAGTATTTTTGATCACCTCTGACACACGTGGAGGTGGTTTCTGACAATGCAGCCAACATTTTACCCATCAGAAGATTCTAGGAATGTAGTTAATTTTTCATTGGGTAGGAAGGCACGTGAGCATGGCATACTATCATTCTGATGACCTTGTATCATTTCTTATTAGGAAAATAGGTAGAACACTCATTATTAAGGGATGTTGCCATGGGATCAGCAGTAAGAGAAAGCAAAAGTTCTTGAGGAAGTGGCAGAGCTTGAGGCTCATTCCAGGTTAAGAGAACATAATGTCTTACTAAAAATGTAGCATTTTTCATGAAAATGTGAAATATTGGACAAGTTCTGAACCCTCTATGTCTGTGTTTACAAATGGGTATTAGCAGGATAATTATAATATCTTCCCGGTAGGACTCAGTGAGATCATGAATATAAAGTGATTAAGACATTGTTAAAAAATGGTAGGCATTTATTAAATATTTTTGATTAGTTTATTATTTCACTTCTTACAAGTGAGGCAGGGAGGCAGCTTTAGAATGGATGCTGGGAGAGACTAAAGAGAAAGGAGAAGTATGCTAGATTCGACAGTACTGTTTTGAACCCTAGCTTCAGACGTGTACCCCACTGAGGAAATAATTTAACTTATCAGAGCATCAGTTTCCGTGACAGTCAAATTCAGATTAAACAAATTTGTCCATCTCCAGCCTCATTGGATCACATGGCAGATATTTACTTATTTTTTAAAAGATTTTATTTATTTATTTATCAGAGAGAGAGAGAGCACAAGCAGGGGGAGTGGCAGAGGGAGAAGTAGCCTCCCCACTGAGCAAGGAGCCTAACGCAGGACTCGATCCCAGAACCCAGGGATCACGACCTGAGTCGAAGGCAGATGCTTAACCTACTGAGCCACCGGGGTGTCCCACATGGTAGATATTTAATAGGAAATTTTTAACTATTTCCTTGTAGCCATGCAGGTGCTCGATGCTATTTATTTATGTGACCTTGGGTAAGTCACTCCTCTGGCCACACACTGTTCACCTACAGAATGAGGAGCTTGGACTAGACTCCCTACATTATTGCTTCCAAGCCTGAGACTGTAAAACTATGTTCAGAAGCAGGATTGAAATCTGAAATAGTTCATGCTCATTCAGTAATATTTATTGGGTGACATTATATGCCAAACACTGTGCTAGGTTATGGGGATTAAAAAAAAATTCCTAAGTATATAGACCCTGCCCTCAAAGATCTCAGACTACTTGGGACACACACACACACAATTAGAAAATAACCTACAAGGGAGGTGATAGAAATATGTTTATGGTATTATGGAAACATAGAAAGGGAGGACACCTAACCCTTCCTGAAGGAGGTGATGTTACCTTTCTTGGAAGATATGAGCCCTGAAAGGTGCAGAAACTTTAGGGAGAAAATGTATATGCTGGGTATGGTGGGCGCTGTGAGGCAATTCTACAATAAGAAACTGAGACATAGCATGACTTATGGGAAAGTAGACAGGGACAGGAAAGAGCCATGGCTGCTGATGTTAGCAGGAGCAAATCTTGGTGAACCTTGCTGACCACGCCAGGGGCTCTCCCTGTCTCCCTTGGTGCTGGGTAGGGATATGTGCAGGCAGAATGGCATCTAAAAAGAAACATGTTGCTATGCTAAGGCTCACAGGCTTCATTGGTACAATCCCTAGGTATAAGCATGGTGATGGTAGGCAGTTTGCAGTCATGGATATCTGTCATTTGTGGGTATCTATAATCTTTGAACACTGATGGCCTCTGACGATTGTATATTCTAGACTCTGTTGCTGAAGTCTTTTTTTAAAAAAAGATTTATTTATGGGGTGCCTGGGTGGCTCAGTCATTAAGCGTCTGCCTTCGGCTCAGGTCATGATCTCCAGGTCCTGGGATCGAGCCCCGCATCGGGCTCCCTGCTCGGCGGGGAGTCTGCTTCTCCCTCTCCCTCTGCCTCTCCCCACTGCTCCTACTCTCTCTCTCTCTCTTTATCTCTCTGTCTCAAATGAATTAATTAAAAAAAAATTCTATAAAAAAAGATTTATTTATTTGAGAGAGAGAGCATGGGGGGAGGTGCAGAGGGAGAGAGAGAGAATCTCAAACAGACTCCCCACTGACTGAACTGATGGAGCCACCTAGGCGACCCTCTGCTGCTGAAGTCTTATGTACATGACTTCCTGAGCATTTGGACAATGTTCCTGGTGGCATTCTATGGATGTCTTGACTTACTTGGTCCTCTACTGGCTGCAGGACCCACAGCCTCCTGCCTTATTCTCCAGCCTGACACCTGGGTTGATATTCTACTTCAACCTCTTTGCAGGGGTCGCCCTGCTCTGCCATTCAATATTCCCAGTATACTTGGAATTTGGGAATTTTATACCTTTGGGTATTGCTGTGCCTGCCCGAGGTCCTTGGGAAATGTCAGTACCTTGATTGGCATGAAGCAGCTTGTAAGGTGGCTTCTGATCAGACTCACTTAGACCCCAGGGGAGGAGTGCTCTCTCCTTCCCACTTAATATTGGGCTTAGTCACATGACTTTCTTTGGCCAAAAGAGTGTTGATGGAAGTAACAGTGTCAGTTTGAAGCTGAGGCTTTGGGAGTCCTGGCTCATTCCCACTAGCCCTCTTGAGTTTCTGCGCATCCCAGTCAATGAGTCCTCCTCGTTTTGAATGGCATTAAGCCGGGAAATGACTTGGTCATATATGAGTTACAAACTACCTTTGGTGGTTTAATAAAGGACAGACTTGAAATATGCCAGCTTTAAAATGGAACTGGTCTTGTCGGATGTGGGTGGGACAAGGAAAGGTGGTGCTCACCTGTGGGCCCACCTGCTAGTCTGTCAGCACCATGGGTGAAGAAACGCTATGATTTTGGATGGAGTTAGACAAATCTCCTTTCCCAATGGTCATGTGGAGAGTTAAGAAGTTAATTCATATATTTGGGGTTTCTGTTATGACTTGGTTTCTGATATGACCTCTGACCACTTTTCCTTTGGTTTTATGAATTCGGTTTTATTTACCTACTATAAAATGTAGATCATGTAAACTTATAATCAGAGAAACGATCAAGATGTCAATGGAAAATGAAAAATTGCAATGGAAAAAAATGATCAGTTATTGAATACTAAATTAAAGTTGATTTTTAAAAAATACCACAGTTAAATTATCTTTATCCAGCTTGGGTAGAGTTTTGAGCCACTTTGACAAATGGTACAGACTCATCCTATGCCTGCATTACTGACTTGGCTAAATTCTGAATCCCATGACCTGAGATTCCTATATAGTGGGGTTATATATTCAGGTAGGTGATTATATAATTTAGCATTTTCCTAAGAGAATTTAAGAGTTATTTTTATTATCATTAGTTGTTCTCCTTATTTATATTCTAACTTTCAGAGCCTAATCCCTTCATATAATCTGTGTCAGCTCTATTTTTTCTGATAGCCCTGTTTCACACTCTTTCTTGATGAACTCAACAGGGAAGAATGCCAGAAAATTGGAATAGGAAAAGCAAACATTTATTGAGTGCCTACTACCGCCAGATGTTAAGATGAATCATCTCATTTGAGCCATAAGATCCGAGCGCTTAGGTAACATCATCACCCTGTTTTTAAAGTTGAAGAAACTAGGGCACCTGGGTGGCTCAATCGGTTAAGCATCTGCCTTCAGCTCAGGTCATGATCCCAGGGTCCTGGGATGGAGCCCTGCATCGGGCTCCCTGCTCAGTGGGGAGCCTGCTTCTCCCTCTCCCTCTACTGCTTCCTCTGCTTGTGCTCTCTTGCTCTCTCTGTCAAATAAATAAAATCTTAAAAAAATAATAAAGTTGAGGAAACTGAGTTTCAGGAGCAGCTTCCCCCACCACAGATGACTTGGTGGTTGAGATATGATTGGACCCAAATGTAGCTGCATCTCCAATTCAAGCATGCAGTCTCTGCTCTGTACTTTTATGGGTTTTTTTTTTAAATTTATAAATGATTTTATTTTTAGTTTCAGCATTGACTGACATGTTTAGTGACTTAGCCTGGGGATCTGCTCTGTACTTTTGAACAATCCAGTGACAAGACATGAACAGCTATTCACAGATTTTCCTTCTCAAGTGAACAGAAAGCATGTGTTAGGGTGCAGAAGCTCCCAGACATCTGTGTCAGGAAGAGCCACCCAGAATCGGGATATTTTTCAAAGATGCCATTCCCCAAGTTCCACCTAAAGAGACTTGGGCTCTTAAGTCCTCTGCAAGTCCAGAATCTTCATTTTAAAATGTCCCATAAGTGTCCAGACATACCACTACGAGATCTGGTACAGAGTACAAACTCAGAAATGTTTGCTGAATGAGTAAATGAATGAACAAGTAAATGAATGAACAAATTATCCAGACTATAATGTCTAGCAAATAAACCACAGTTCTATCAACAACCAGAATCTGAATTTAAACTGAGTTTGTTACTTCCTGCTAAATTAGCAGAGATGAAGAGCTAAGTAAAATAAGAAGTGTAAAATAAGTATAGTATTATAATAAGTATAATATAATAAGTATAGTAATATAATTAGTATCACAGCTATGGCTACCAACTAATTTCTTTTCATTTTACCCTACCTCCCTGTCTCTGGGGACTCTACTGTTCCTCAGAGTTTAAATATTAATTCTTGAGCCTTCCCAGAGCTTGCCCTGGTCATTATTTTCATATAAACATTTTTCCTTACAGCGGTTTTCTCTGACCCTTCTACAATAACACTAGTCAGGCTTTCTTACTCTGCCGTATTTTTATTTATTTATTTATTTAAATTAAATTTAATTAACATATAGTGTATTATTAGTTTCAGGGGTAGAATTTAGTGGTTCATCAGTTGCATATAACACCCCGTGCTCATTCCATCGAGTGCCCTCCTCAATGCCCATCACCCAGTTACCCCATCCCCCCACCCAGCTGCCCTATTTTGTTTCCGCCTTCCTATTTCCCACTTTTTGAACTCTCTTGACAGTTTCCTGATTTGTCAGTCTCTCCTCTGCTTGCATGAAAGCTTCACAGGATCAGACCAGGTGTGTCTTACTTTCGTATCTGCAGAAACTAGGTGGGGAATCCATGAATAATTTGTGTATGAATGGATCGACCTATTTGAATCAAGGGATTCTTAGTCCGGACACTAGAGCAGGACACACGGAGAAAAGTCAAAAGTTAGGTTAAACATATGATGAAATGCCATTTTGACCATTTTATGAAGCTCACGTCTTGTGTAAGGTTATTTTGGACTTTTCTGTCGTTTTTCAAATATCTTCCCCAAATAGACCCTCGTATATACCAGATCTCCCCATGGAGATGTTAGCATAATTTTGGAATAAAGTTTTTTCCCGCAAAATGTCAACTTCACTAGTGGTGTGTGCCATCTGGGGGAGCAGCTGGAAGAAGGAAAACAGAGATTGGATGAGGTTCAGCTCAGTTTCTATCATTTCCGGGGTCAAATAGCTGTCTCTTTGTTTACAGGAATCTAAACAGCAAGTGTGTGAGGAAGGCTTTAGGGGAGACTCCCAGACATGGAGAAACAGGATATCAAATTGACAAAACAGGTGGTAGACTAATTTTGAAAAAAAAAGAAAAGAAGGTAAAACACCATATTACTAAGCAAATCCTTTGCAATCTGTTGAGCAGCTAATCCCAGGAAAGGAAAAAAATAAAAGCAGGCAACTCCCAGCATCACAGTATTTGCAACAGAAATTTCTGGCTAATTTATATCACTTGTCTAACCACAGGTGTAGTGAAGGTTTAATGTATTTTTGAAGTGTTCAAATGCCCACAACAGCAATTCAACAGCTGTGGGTAGAGATGTGTCTCCAGCATCAGATGAGAAAGTACATTGTCACTCTAGAAAAGCAACAGAGTTATTTGCATTCTCTCCCTTCCCGATCTCTCATTTTTTTTTCTTCCTTGGTTTCTTCTTCTTTCTTTTTGTCCTTCCTTTCTACCTTCCAGCGTTCCTTCTTTTTACTTTATTTTCTCTTTATTAAGAAGATGAAATTATTTGTCTGGAATGCTAGGCTGCCACTGCGCCTGATCACCATCTAAACACATAGAATAAAGTCAGCAGATACCACAGAAGCCACTCTGGAGACAGAGGAGAGGCCCAGGAGCAAGTCATTTTTTTTATTAGATTGAGTGTAGCTTTCAACTTACCTGCTGTATTTCATAAGATCTGTGTTATTTAAGATGATGAGCAAGGCACTTTTGGAAGGGGGAAGAAACCAAGCATCTGTGGATTGATTTGAAAGTGACAAAGACTTCTCTTCCCTCTCTTCTTCCCCTATTTTGACTTCATTAGAACTGGAATCCACAAAGTGATGTGGGAACCCACTGGACTATAAAGAAAAGAGGTCTGGGCTTTCTTCTGTTTTGTGACCTTGGACAAATTAGTCAACTTCTTGGGCCTCAGTTTCCTGGTTTGTAAAATGAAGGAGATTTGGGCTCCCGGTACACAAGAATGCTATTCTTTATAAATTGATTTTTGTTCCTGGTTCTTTGATAAGTACAGTGAACAGGTGTACTGATAAATAAACCTTATGTGCCAGGCCCAATTCTAAGCACTTAACCACATTTCAACGTCCTTAAACCTCACAACCAACTTGGTTGGACCTATGTTAATATTATCTTTATTTTCTGTCTGAGAAAATGTGAGACACAGAAAGGTTAAGTAACCAACCCACGGTTATGTCATTTTGGCATGGAGATAGAATTTGAACCATGGCCGTCTAGAACCAAATGTTTGGTTCTCTTATCATTTGCAAGTCCTATAATCTCGGGTTTGGTTGCCAGTCCTGAGCTTCTCTGCACAATAGTTGTTTAATCCTGAGTAAATGATTTCTTGTGCCTCACGTCCTTCTTCTGTAAGGCATTATCACGGTACCTTAATCAAGGTTGTTTGGAGGAATTGAATGAGATGATATTGTTATATTAGCCAGGACAGGTTGGTTTATGATTCAGTAATAACTCAACTTCCAAACCTCAGTGGCTTAAGGTCACAAAGACTTTTGTAACCATGCCTCATGCCCGGTGCAAGTTGGTAAGGTTTCTGCTCCACATGGTAACTCATGAATTAAGGCTAATAGAGGATCTTAACAGCTGAAGGTCATCTGCCCTGTAGTTGAGAAGACAGTTGGAGAGTTATATATTTTCATTGCCCCATCCAAATGGGACCTACACCCCAGCCTTGGGTTGAAGTAGTCATGTGGCTTTGCCTAACTCTATGGGGAGCTGGAAACTCAGGACAAATCAGATACTGGGTGATCACTGCTCTCTCTGTCACAAATATGAAGGCCTTTTGTAAGATTCCAGGCACAATTACCACTCAGTAAACAGTTGCTATTGCAGTTATCAGCCTTAATCATAATCAAAGCATTAACAGGATTTTATCACCTATGATTGGGCATTTAAAAGCAGATGCTGTAATTTGGAGTGTTCAATATGATAACTTTTTAAGAGGTGTTGAAATGTATGGAGATTAATGAGAATGACAGAGGATGATTTTTTGAACCCCAATAGATAAAAGTAATTTTTCCTAAATTATGGGACAATTTGAAATAATTGCTCAGATAGTTAATTAACTCTTATTTAGTAACCCCCCCCTCCATTATTTCTATCTGTGTTACACTCACCTATTCATAAACAATAAAAAGTTGGGTGTCATCAAAGGAACAAGTTGCTCATTTCATTGGCTGATAGAATATAAATCATCTATATCCTTTTATGCCCCATCAGCTCATTTATAAGGAATTGCCCTTTATTATGACAGATTTTATGATATTTTGTGATGACCAGTCATGGAGAGAAAAAGGTTTAATGCACTGACATCTAATTTTATTATCTCTGGTACCTATTCATTTTTTAGAAGCACTTCTTGACTTCGTGCCAGTTTAAGCATGAAGCTTTAAAAACTAGATGATGACAGGGTCGGGAATTAAATCTTTAAATCAGAACGGGATTAGGAAGACAAATCACAAAGAGATTTCAGTCATTTAGCATCTGTCCAGCATGTTAATAAGTGGTACTCACAAAATCAAAAGTACATCACACAGCCTGTTCTCTGTAAGTTGTATGTGTCTTAGGCTCCATTTCTGGATTAGAGGATGTGTTGTTCACATTGGCCCAAGATAAGGGACAGGGACAAACATGCGTTGAGTGCTTCCTCTATCCAAAATACCACGTTCGGTGTTTTACTTATGTTCCCCTCCCTTTATCTTCAAAAAATACTGGGCGGGAGTTACAATCATCAATTAAAAAATGGAAGATCAAAGAGGAAAATTTAAACTTGCTTTGCACACTGGCTTTCTCTTCCAAATACCTACTTGCCTTTGCTTTGCATCTGCTGTTCCCTCTGGTTGGAATGGTTTCTGCCCAGATTTTGCATGGCTGGCATCAGCTCATCATTTAGCTCAATACAAATTTCTGGGGTTTAGGGAGAGATCGTCCCTAAGGGAAGTCATTCCCTTTTACATCTGCTATGTTCCTTGTTATGGCATGTATGCACATTCCATAATAAAACAGGACTTTGCTGGGGGCGCCTGGGTGGCTCAGTGGATTAAGCATCTGCTTTCAGCTCAGGTCATGATCTCAGGGTCCTAGGATCGAACTCCGCTTCGGGCTCCCTCCTCAGTGGGGAGCCTGCTTCTCCCTCTCCCTCTGCAGCTCCCCCCTGCTTGTGCTCTCTCTCTCTCAAATAAATAAATAAAATCTTAAAGAAAGACAGTACTTTGTTGTTCATGTGCTTATAGTGTACTATATCTTTCTATTTCCACTAAAGTGCAAGCTTCTGAGGGCAGGGGTCTTATGTATCTTAGTCACTTTTTTTAATCTCCAGAGCTTAGATGAATTTCTGGCAAAGAGTAATTTCTTAGTAAGTACTATTTCAAGTGAACCACTAGATTTTCACTAGAGATGCTGAAGCTCCAAAAAGAGAAATCACTTGCTTAAGATCACACATCACGGAAATGCAGAGCCGGGTCTGGAACCCAAGCAATAGCTGTAACAGGTAACATTGATAGAGTAAATTACTTTTGTGCCACTCACTATTCCTTAGGATGGTCCTTTGGATATATTACTTTGACTAATCCATACTACAATGCAATTACTTTTTAATTCCCATTTTACAGTTGAGGAATAGGAGGCAGAAAGCCTCAGCAACTTGCTCACAGTCTCCCAGCTCCTTGTGAGCACTCTGTACTGTCCCACCCCCCGAGCTATGGTTTTCAAGTATCAGACATTTTTTTTATTTGGCAAAACCTGGGAATGCTCTTTGGCCAACCTTCTCTGCCCAGGTAAGGGGGAAGGGAACTGGAATACAAGTCTTTAAGTTATCTGCACTGGCTCCATTCACCAGCCCCATGAATTGTAGTCTGCTTAGCTATAGGCACTCAGTGAATATCTGTTAATGTGTGAATAAGTGGCTGAAATGGAACGCAGAACATTTATTTCAGGATCAGGGAAGCTCTTTGGCTCATAAGTTAATTGCTTACATTGTATCATTTAACCTTGCCAATCATTTAACCATTTCTGACAGCTAGGTTGTTATTATCCCTCCTTTATAGGGAGGAAACTGAGAACCCACAAAAAGCCATGTGTCATCATGCTTGTTTATTTTTTTTATTTATTTATTTGAGAGATTTTATTTATTTGAGAGAGAGCACACAAGCGGAGGGAGGGGCAAAGAGAGAAGGACAAGCAGCCTGCCCACTGAGCAGGGAGCCAGATGCAGTTCTCGAGCCCAGGACCCTGAGATCATGACCTGAGCCGAAGTTAGATGACTAACTGACTGAGCCACCCAGCCGCCCCCCATACTTATAGTTCAATCATTTGTGTGGGTTTTATTTATATCTGGATTAGGAAGGTTGGAAAGGAGTTGGATAGAACCGAGTATCCATCCAAGTAATGGTACAGACACTTAAATTAGTGCCCGTGGGGATTTGTGGGTTTCACTTCCCCTCTGAGCTTTCATTTACTCTAAAAGAGAAGTACAAAAAGTAGCCGCCTAAAGGCAATTCCTTATATAAGGTTCTTAAGCACAAATAGTAAGAAAACATCTCAGTCTTAAGGCAAGAAAACCAGTTCTAGACAAAGAGCAGATTTTATCTTTTACACTCTGTGGTACGAAGACTGGTACTCTTCCTCATATAAATTCAGAGATTTGGGGGTGCCTTGCTTAAGCACATTATTGTCTCAACTGCCAGTGGGAGAGGGGGTCCCCAGACACCATCTGGGTCCTCCATACTTGGCCATGGGGAGGAAAGGTCACGCTCAAGGAAGACCAAATGTAGATTCCAGTTCTAATTTTAGTTCTTCCCTATATTAGCTGTGGACCTTTGGAAAAATCACTTAATTCCTCTATGTCTCAATAGTCTTCAAGTCTGTGAAATGGGGCTAGTGCCTACACAATAGGTTTGTTGTGACAATGACAGGAAGCAACAGGTGCAAAATGTGTGGCATGGTCCCGGCTCAAAATAATTGCCTAAAATTGTTAACCAATAATACCAGTGCCCTTACATAAACATTCATCTGTGCAAGTACCATTCGTGCCTTTGTCATTGACCTTCCTTCCACCAGATACAGTTGCTTTCTTACTTGTCTGTTCCCTGTTTCCAAGCCTGTCAGTATAAGGCGAGATCAAGACTCATCCTAACAACTGCATCTGGACATATTGATTATATAATCACATTGACCTGTCACGTCAGCATCTTTAATCATTTTAAAAGAAGTTATGACTTGACCATATTCTTGTTTAACTATCTTAAGCAAATTAATTAGCTTTGTGGGGCCCCTGATGCCATTAATTCATGGTCTATAAAACCTCAGACCTAATTGAACTTTTTAATATTATATCTTTACTACCTGATATAAGCATCTTTTAAATTATAAGAATTGCTATAGTTAATACCTTATTAAATAGCTACATATATATGGAAGTATGAAACATTTCCAAGATTGCCAAGTAATCAAAACTCAGATTTTAAAACAAAGATGATTTTATTTCTCTTTTATGAGAACATAAAAATATCAAGAAGTTTGTGTCGCAAGAATAGTAGAGGGGTCTCCTATTTCCAGCTTGCCAAGAATGTGTGGTCGTGGGGCAGCATCTGGTATCTGAAAGTTAATCAGTTTATATTCATGAGCTGAAATACATAAACAAGGAAATATCCTTCAAAACCACAAAAATCACAAATATTACTTCAGATGTATTAGGATGCTGTAATCAAAGAGATAATCACAAGTGTTGGTGAAGATGTTGAGAAACTGGAGCCCTCAGACTCAGTGGGTAGAGATGGAAAATGGTGCAGTCACTTTGCAGAACAGTCTGGCTGTGTTCAGTGATTCCATTCCTACATACATACCCAAGAGAAGTAAAAACATGTGTTAACATAAAAACATCTACATGGAGGCGCCTGGGTGGCTCAGTCGGTTAAGTTTCTGCCTTCGGCTCAGGTCATGATCCCGGGGTCCTGGGATCAAGCCCCGCATCGGGCTCGCTGCTCAGTGGGGAGTCTGCTTCTCCCTCTCCCTCTGCTGCTCCCCCTGCTTGTGATCTCTCTGTCAAATAAATAAAATTAAAAAAAATCTACATGAAAAATCATAGCAGCATTATTCATAATCAACCAAAAGTAGAAACAACCCTAATCTCCATCAACTGATGAACAGATGAGTAAAATGTGATACATTCATATAATTGAATTTTGTTTGGCAATAAAAAGGAATAAAGCACTGATACAGGCTAAACAGGGGAACTTTGGAAATATTATGTTAGGTGAGAGAGCCAGTCACAGAAGGCTACATGTTATATGATTCCCTGTTCATGAAATGTCTAGAATAAGCAAACCTTTAGAGTCAGAAAGGAGATCAATAGATGCAGAGGGTTGTGGGGGAAGAAAGTGGGGAGACAGACTGCTGATTGGCATGGACTTTCTTTCTGAAGTGACAAAAATGTCCCCAAATTAGATCACAGTGGTTGTTCTACAAGTGTCTATAAATATAAAACTTATTTAATTGTACACCTTATTTGGGTGAAATATATAGTATGTGAACAGTAGCATACAGAGCAGCTCAACAAAGCTGCCTAAAAAATTCTATTTTGGGGGCGCCTGGGTGGCTCAGTTGGCTAAGCATCTGCCTTCAGCTCAGGTTATGATTTTGGGGTACTGGGATCGAGCCCCACGCCGAGCTCCCTGCTCAGTGGGGAGCCTGCTTCTCCCTCTCCCTCTGCCTGCTGCTCTGTCTGTTTGTGTGCTCTCTCTCTCTCTCTCTGTCAAATAAATAAATAAAATCTTTAAAAAAATTTATTTTTTAAACCAGATTACAGAAAAAAAATCTTAAGAAAGTAACTTGGAAGTCAACTTAAGGGGCCATGGGTGTAATAATTTGAGTGTCAATATGAATAATAAATGTGATAAAGTGGGATATCCTACATATGTTAGGACCCCATGAATTCATAATGATACTTTACAACTCGTTGATTTGCTTTAGAGAGTATTAGCGAGCCACTTATTATTCTAAAAGTAGGGACAGAAAGGGAAACATCAAGCATCTAACCTGTTTTGTTTTGTTTTCTGTTTGAAAACAGCATCTCAGAGTAACCCAATTTACTGATAAAGAAATACTTCTTTTTGTGGATACATCCATCTAGTAAAGGAAGAAGCAACTAGAATTACAATATTAACATTTTACATGTCCTTTACAAAATAATGAATACAAGCAATGGTCATCAGTGGTCACTAATATATTAAAAAGAGATACCACTATTAATTGGGTGCTTCCCAATGGAAGTATGCAATAGTACCTATATATTGTTGTTGCCAAAAGAAATTGAATCTCTGAACAGAGGGATATGTTCAGTGACATGATGGAGAAGAAAAATTGCAAAATCCTGAATGTGGGGATACTATTGGGTAAGCAGTCCCAGTTTTATCAAGAAATTAATTGCAAACAGGAATAAAAAGAAAAACTCAATTTAAAGAGAATTAAGGGACATATCAAAATGTACTATGTGGGCCTTGTTTGGATTTTGATTAGGAAAAACCAACTGTAAATATATATATTTGACTACCAGAAAAATTTCAGCACCGATGGGATATTTTATGGTATTAATTTTTGATGTGATAATGGTATTATGGCTGTGTCTTTAATAAGAATCCTTGTCTTTCAGACATACATACTGAGGTATTTATGGATAAAATTATGTCCAGGATTTGCTTTAAAATACGCTAATAGCGAGGTGAATTCAGTGAGAGTGTAGATAATACAAGAATGATCATGATTTGATAATTGTAGGTGGTGAGAAGCACATAGGGGTTCATTACACTGTTCTCTCTGAATACATTTGAAATTTTTTATGATAAAAGATAAAAATACATGCACTTAAAATATTCATGCAAGTGTGCATACAAGCAAAAGATGTACATTAAACTCATTAGAAAAATTGCCAGTTGGAACAGGTGAAGAGTTGGAGCAATGCATATGAATGCAGGGAGGGAGTAAAACAAGGAAGGAGTTTGAAAAGACCAGTCATAATTGTGTGGCATGGAATGAGGAATGTGGTTGATCTAATCCATTTTACCTGAGGTCCAAAGTGGGAAATGGAGCAAGAAAATTCAAAGTTACCTCTACATTAATGTCAGTCTTACTTGCATACAAATATATTTTCTTCACTTGGAAAGAAAGTTCCAAGTGGGACCGCCCAGGATTGATGTATTCATTGATGGGTTGCCATGTATGTATCTATGCCCGAGAAAACAAAAGTAACAACACTAACAAACACAGAATGTATGCTCTAACCAACAAATCTGACCACTTCCATATTAAGTAAGCCTTGTTAAAACAATTGCAGTTATTGGGCGCCTGGGTGGCTCAGTTGGTTGGGCGACTGCCTTCGGCTCAGGTCATGATCCCGGGGTCCTGGGATCGGGTCCCACATCGGGCTCCCGGCTCAGCGGGAAGCCTGCTTCTCCCTCTCCCACTCCCCCTGCTTGTGTTCCTGCTCTCGCTGTCTCTGTCTCTGTCAAATAAATAAATAAAATCTTAAAAAAAAAAAAAAAAAACAATTGCAGTTACATTAATCAATGTATTTTAGGCTAATAAATTGTTTTGTAGATTCTCAGAAAGATTCATTTAGGCTGTAAGGGTTTTCTAATAAGAAGAACCATTAAGCATGAGTACATCTTCTCCTAAGATAATTCATTGTGGAAAGCCACATTAAACACAACGATAGAGTCCTGCCAATCGTCTGCGGTAATTCCAATTTTGCATGTGGAGAGGTCACTAAATGTTACCTTCTGGAGCTCATTTTATCATTATGAAGGTATTTTCTAGTCACGCAAAATACCGCAGCCAAGATGATAATGGGAGTTCATTTTAAGCCTACCGTTTGGTCAAGAGCCAAGTGAATTAGTGAGCTCTCCAAGATGTTCCACAGGGCACTTCTCTGAAATCATCATAATTTATGTTTTCTTTCCATCAACCTTCCATAGACCCAGGTAGCGTCAGAAATTGTAAACTTAGTTCTGGATAAAAAAATTGTCTCTGACTACTTGTTCTGTGGTTTCCTGGCTTAACTTTCAAAATAAAACTTACTGAGTATTGGGGCACCTGGGTGGCTCAGTCATTAAGCGTCTGCCTTCGGCTCAGGTCATGATCCCAGGGTCCTGGGATCGAGCCCCGCATCGGGCTCCCTGCTCTGCAGGAAGCCTGCTTCTCCCTCTCCCACTCCCCCTGCTTGTGTTCCTGCTCTTGCTGTCTCTCTCTCTGTCAAATAAATAAATAAAATATTTAAAAAAAAACACAACTTACTGAGTATCATTAAAAAAACAAAACAGGACACCAGTTTGGTTTTCTGTGGGATAGGGCATTGCTGGAGAATTTCCTTTCTTTTTTGTTTGTCATAACATTATAAAGGCGCTGAAGGGCAGAAAAGGTGGGCAGCAAACTAGTTATGGAGAAAAGGCAATTGTAATAAGGTCAATCAAGATAGAATAATTTTATTGGCTCATATAAACAATAATTAATAAATCAGTCAGGTTTCAGCACAGCAGGATTTGCTATCCAGATAATGTCCTCAAGAATCCTTGTCAGATTCTTTCAGCTCTACTTCCCTGAGAGTTTGCTTCAGTATTTCATGGACTCTTTTCCCTCATGGTGGGGAAGATGGCCCCTGTGTGTCTGGGCTTGTACTGTCCTTTCTGCTCAAAATCCCAGGAGAATCCCCCTCCCCCTTCTATCTGTGAACTTAGCTTACCAGATCTAATGTAGTGCTTTGTTGAAAATCGATTTTGATACATATTGTAACTATTATATATGTGACAAGAAAAAAGGAAACCACTCAAGGATAAGGGTCAACAGTATTTTTCCTCCCCTTTCCTCCCAGGAAGCCCCTTTTTTGTCATGGGTTTGACACCTTTGTGAGGCCGACAAAGATAAGGCAAGGCAGACAGGCAGCCTTGGTGAAGAGAGAGAGGATGGTGGGTCTCTTTCTAAGAGAAAAATCATAAGGCTACTTTCTGGAAAAGGGAGTGCATTCTGAACCTATAATTTGACTTACCTTGTATCCTTTTCATAAGAGCATTGCTCCCTGGGCGCCTGGGTGGCTCAGTCGTTAAGCGTCTGCCTTCCGCTCAGGTCATGATCCCAGGATCCTGGGATCGAGCCCCGCATCGGACTCCCTGCTCTGCGGGAAGCCTGCTTCTCCCTCTCCCACTCCCCCTGCTTGTGCTCCTGCTCTCGCTTTGTCTCTCTCTGTCAAATAAATAAATAAAATCTTTAAAAAAAAAAAAAGAGCATTGCTCCCATTTCTGAGGACCCTGCCCACGAGGCCTAATCACATCCCTAAGGCCCCGCCTCCACACCATCACATGGCGGGGGAAGGGTTTCAACCTAGGAATTTTGGGAGGGACACAAACATTCAGTCCATAAGGCTGTACTTTTTCTAATTCATTAATTTTTCTGTATGTAAACCGTCAGATGTATGGTTGTAGCAGGGATCAGCAAAATAAAACTGGTAAACCAAATTGTCTTGCTGATGATTTTTGAAGAACTAGGACCTTTTCAAATGAATGGTCTTATAATTTGTAAAAGGTTGGGGGGCAAACTGTTTTTGAGACATGAAAATTATATGCAATTCAAATTGCACTGTCCATAAATAAAGTTTTATTGGAACACAGCAACATGCACTTATTCACATATTGCCTGTGGCTGCTTGCATGCTCTAAAAGGGAGTAGTAGTGATGGAGAATGTGTGGTCCTCAAAGTCTCACCTGTTTACTACCTGGTATTTACAGAAAATCTGCTTTCCCCTGGGTTATATACTAGCCCAAAGAAGCTGTTCAAGGAGAAAAACACAACTCAGCTGGGTCATCTGAGGGCCTAAAGACCAGAGGGAAAACATAATTAGAAAACTCTGATGTAAAAGGCAAGTGATTTCAGGGTTTCTCTGTGTGTGTGTATGTGTTTCTGTTTGAAAACTGTGATGATCTTTGGCCGATGGACTATGAAGTCAGCAGCATCCGCCAACACTTTCGGGAAGCTAATACTGAAGATCTGAGACTGCCTTGAAAGGTGTCCTTGAATAGTCCCCAAATAGCTGACTTTCAAATGTCCTTGTAGCATTCCCACAGGCCAGTGTTGTTTTGTGCTTGGGCAGTAAACTCATGAAAAGAGTGACTAAGTAAGTTGACAATAATCATATGCTTCTTTCTATGCAGTTTGGGATTGCAGGGGAAGAATTCTGAGGTTGGTGCTATATAGATCACCTGTAATCAATCAATCAATCAATCTCTGTATAATATATATTACATTATAGATATATCTATATAGATATATATTATATTATATAACAGATATCTAGGTCCACAGAATATATAATATATATGATATATAGAGAGAATATATATTATATAATAATTACTATATGTTATCAAATATAATAATAGATATTATATATTATATATATTATATAGACCTAGATATATATTATATAGATATAGATAGATGTAGATATCTAGGTATCTAGACAAGGGCAGTGGAATAAATAGAAAGGAGAAACAGCTCAAAGAACTAACGGCCTGGCTGGAGTTGAGTATGGGAATGTGTGAATGGGAGATATATCTAGAAAAGTAGAAGGTAAACAAATGTAAAAATATTAAAATACCAAAATAAGCAGCTGACATTGAGCAGGCAAGGGGAGATACTGATGACTTTTAAGCATAGGACCTAATTAGCATCATGTTTTAGTAAGCAGATTCGATGAATATATTTTTGAAGCATTTGACTTGCCTTTTGCCTGTGGACGAAAATCAGTCCCTTTATCCAACATGAGCTCAGGAACTAAGATCAGGTGAGTTTAGAAATGGTAAGTTTTTACAGTCTGTTGACTGTCTCTCTCCTGAAACCTAATGTAATGGGTGAGTGGTGGGGCAGTATTCCTGAGATAATGCATTTGAAGGCATTTGAAAAACCATAAGGAACAATATAAATATAAGGATTATTACCATCATCATCATGATCATCATTATTATTACTGCATTACAGTCTTCTGTGGAGGAGCCGGCATTCAGCATGTGCCCTCCTTTGGGAGCTTTGAACTTGTTTTGAGTTATGATGTGTATAGATTTGGCAACTCAGAACTTCCAGCCTGGAACTTATTAACCTTAC
This sequence comes from Neomonachus schauinslandi, assembly GCF_002201575.2. Taxonomy (NCBI): domain Eukaryota; kingdom Metazoa; phylum Chordata; class Mammalia; order Carnivora; family Phocidae; genus Neomonachus; species Neomonachus schauinslandi. The sequence continues at coordinate 131,088,001 of NC_058412.1, forward strand.
TGATGTAATTGACCTGAAACTATGTTCACAGTTAAAGCAATGAAGTTCCTTGGAAAAAAAACAGTTGGCATTCTGACATGAGGGATGGGCATCGTTAAATTAACCTAGGGAATCTGGGAAGGAGAAAACATTCCTGTGGTTTTCCTTTTGGAACCGATTGTTCTCTCAGTGGGGGACTGAGGAAGAAGTCAAGTACCACCTTGGCCATGTAGCCTGCAATTCCAGCAGCCAGGACTCTGCAGCTCGCTGAGACAGAGGTGGTTTCTAGCAAAAGGGAATAATATAAACTCCCAACTTCTATTTCATTCTAAAGGTCACTGGCAAAGATAATAGCTCTTGCCTCTCTTGGAAAAGAGAGAGGTGGATAATGCAAGGGTCTTAAATGGGAAAAGACACACAACACCACCAGTGGAGAAAAATTCTGCACTAATCAGTCATGAGTTATTAATTATGTGAGATAAAGAAGAGATGGAAAGGGAAAGCTCTTTATTCAATGAAGTGACCATTCTGATGACAACATCAAAAGTAATTGGAGACCATGGGGACAGTACTTTTCCACTTAACTTTAAAAAGGAAAACCTACCTGTAACTCAACAGCCTAATGGCCTTGTCATTTTACCAGTTTAAGTAAAGCATAAAAACCATATCTCATGTCTTTTTACCCTCCTCCATTTATAGTAGAATCATCTTGGATATTTCCTCTATACACCTTTGAAACCTCGTCAGACAGGTGTAATTTTTGCTTCTATCATCAAACATAATTTAGAAAACTCTACAGGAGAAGTAGTATATTCCATGACTCATATTTTTGTTTACTGTGCTCTTTCTTCCTCATATTTCAAGATTCTTTCATCGTTTCCTTTCCAATTCAGTGGCTTCTTTTAGCTTCTCTTTCAGAGTAGAGATGCTGGTGGCAAATTCTCTTACTTATCCTCCTTCTGGAATGTCTTGATTAACTCTTTGTTTCAGAAGGATCCTTGGCTGGGAGAAGGATTCTGTGCTCTTGGTTATTTTCTTTCAGCCATGAGAAAATACCATGCCACTCCTCTGGCCTCCATGACCTTTCATGAGAAATCTATAACCACCAGAGTTGTTTCCATGTATATGTAATGTGTGTGTGTGTACAGCATATATATATAGATATATATATCGTCTTTAGTTTTCAGAAATTTGATTATGATGTCTTGGTATGGATTTCTTTGAGTTTATCCTATTTGGAGTTAACTCAGCTGTTTGCAACTGTAGGTTTTGGTCTTTTGCCAAACTTAACCATTTTCCAACCATCATTGTTTCAAGTATTTCTTCATCTCTATCTTTTGTGTCCTCTCTGTTTGAGACTCAAATGACATGCACGGTGGATACTTTACTTGGTGCCACAGATTCACAAGCCTCCCCTTCTCCCAGTCTACTCTTTCTGTTGGGCCGATGGGGTAATTTCTGTGGTTCCTTTTTTTAGGTTCAGTGATTTTTATCTGTTCCCTCTACACCCTGATGTTGAGTCCATTCATTGAGTTTTAAAATGTTTTGGTTATTAAATTTTTCAATTCAAAAATTTCTATTGGAGTCCTTTCCATATATGATATTTCTTTGCTTATATTATCTATTTCTTTGCTGAGACTCTCTATTTATTTATTTTTTATTGATTTATTTTTTAAGTAGGCTTGACGCCCAACCTAGGGCTTGTACTCATGACCCTGCAATTAAGAGTCACACACTCTACTGACTGAGCCAGCCAGGAGTCCTGAGACTTTCTATTTTATAAAAATGTTTCTAATGTAATTGCTCATTGAAGCATTTTTATGGTGTTGTGATGGCTGCTTTAATATCTTTCTGTGATAATTCTATCATGCTGTCATCTTGATGTTGGCATTTATTGGTTGCCCTTTTTCATTGAGTTTTTCATTCAGTTTCCCTGCCAGCATTAGGCCAGTGATCAAGTCCTTCTTACTTTTCAACTTTTGGACATCATCTCCTGCAGGAAACTTTTCCTGACATCCATGTGCAAGTTTTGGCTAAATGCCCACTCTGGGCTTTCCACCTGCTTTCTTCCCTATCAAAACACTTACCAGACTATATTGCATTTCATACTGATTTACTTGTATCCCTCACTTGACTAAGAGCTGTATGATCTTCAGTATTGTATCCTGTGTCCAGAACTACTCCCAGAACGTATTGGGTGCTCCACAATGGCTTGTTGAGGAACTCTCACTTTGCTTTGTATTTCTGATTTTTGTATCAGACACATTATATATAATCTTGAGAGTGAATAAATACACTTTCAAAGAAAGGCTAGGCTTGGTGAAAGGCAGAGAGTAAGAGACCATAAATATATAGGATTTTTTCTAAATTTATAGAAATTTTCCCCAGTACAATATGAATATATGAGGGTCTTGGGGCATGGGGGGTGTAGTCTTTGTGACAGTACCTACTCTTTCCTAGTATAACCTTGCATGTCCTCCCTCTTGTCCAAAGATTCCACTCCTATGTCTTATATATAGAAGATACTCTATAAATGCTGCTTTAATTGAATTTGATTTGTTTGAATTTTATATCTACCCAGTTATATGCTTTGATGTGCCCTTTGCAAATTTAGCCTGAGTCACTGACAATAAAGGTGATTTAGCCACTGGGCTCAGACAGAATGCATTTTAGGTCAGAACAGGGTAAAATGTACTTGACTTTTTAGTTGCTGCTAGAGACCTTCCATTCTGAAAAACAACCAACCAAACTGGAAGCCTTGGATAGGGCTAGAATTAGGGTGAAGCAAGTGACGCACTCACTCTGGAGCATGAAATGGGAGGTGCACCAAATACTCAGTGATCAAGATAAGTAATTTTCAATACAGTCATTTCTAAAATCAAAACTCATAAAAAATTCATAATGTGCCAACTATTAATATTTTAAATAGAGATAAGCTGTTGTTGTGCCACACACCTGCCTTGCTGTGTGCTGGGAATAGTCATTTTGGATCAGCCTGCAGTTGATTCCTGGGCCTTTGTGGCCATTGTCTCCCCCGCTCCCCCCAGTGGGTTTATAGGGCTGACAATAGTGCGTGAACAGATTAGGCAATATAGGACTTTATATATAGTTATGCTTTTTTTTTTTTAATTCAAGTAAAATTAACATACAGTGTTATATTAGTTTCAGGTTCTCTACATGACTCAGTGCTCATCATGATAAGTATACTCTTGATCTCCTTCACCTATTTCACCCATCCCTTTATTGTAGAGTTTTTATTAACTTATTTTCACTTAGTTGGAAATATGAGAAGACATCTTGTTAAATGTATGTAGAGGTGCATATTTTCTTTCGACTCTAAAATTGTTCGGTAGTCACTGTCCTTGGAGATGTCCGTTAGATATCATGTTATAAGAAGCAAAGGATGGCTGGTTTGCTTGAACCTCAGGGTCCAGTCCAAGTCCTTGAATCTCGGGGTCCAGTCCAAGGACAAGATTCCAGGCTAGGAGGGAGAGGGCACAAGGTATCCACTTGCATGGCCAACTTCATTTGCTGAAGGAGCCCTAAAGTCAAGCAAAGTTGATTGCCTAAAGCAGCCAGTTTTCCTAAAAGCAAAGAGAATGGGAATTAGAATTTTCTTCTGCACATGGCTCTCCATCCATACACATCAATGACTGTACATACTCAGTGATTCACTGGGTGAGGGGAAGAGGTGGTTGTTTATATTTTAGAAGTTGCAGTTATTTATAATTGTTCTAAATACTGTATTTAAGATGCAAATAATAGTATATTTGAAGTCTCTCTGTTCACCAATCACTTCCCCCTGTCTCCCACCACATCAAGAGATAACCATTGTCTTGGATTTGTATTTGCTATTAGATTTCTGCTAATGATAAGTAAGTTTCCTCAGCAACATATGAGATTGGTTTCATATTAAATATATATATATTTATACATATAAATATCTATATCTATATATCTCCATGTTTTCTTCAGCAACTTGCTTTTTTTTTTTTCATTTGGCATTATAAAAGGTGTATCGTTAATACATGTAGCTCAGGCTGATTTATTTTTAACTTCTGTATAATATTCTATTGTGTGACTACCACTAAATTATTTATCCCTTCTCCCATTAATAGGTTTTTAATTTCTGTCCATCTATCCTATTATGCAGATTTGCTTTCTTGGACATTCTTGAACATGTCTCCTTATCCAGGGTAACAACTCAGAAAGGACAAATGCTAAATTGTGAATATGCACAGTATTGGCTTTTCCAGTTATTGCCAAATTGATCTCCAAAGTAGTTGTACCAATTTGCAGTCCCATCAGCATCTGTGCCTATAGATGATATGCAGACTTTTTCAGATTTTTGCCCATGCGTTGGATATAAAATAGTATCTCATTTCAGTTTACTTTTCTCTGGTTACAATGAGCTTAGACATCTTTTATATGTTCAGTATTCATTTATGTTTTCTTTTCTGTGAATTTCATGTATATATTAGATATCATATATATTAGATCTATGTATGTGTATATATACGTAAAATCAATTTTTCTATTTGATTATTTTTATTTCTCTTACTGAGTAAGAAAGTCTTTTTATTCTGGATACTAATTTGCTAATCACTTGTTTTTCCATGCAAATATATTCTTCTAATCTATTTTCTGTCTCTAGACATTTAAGTATCTTTTAATGAACAATTATATTCTTACTGTAGTCAAATAATGAACATTTATTATGATTACTGTTTTATTATATTTTATGTTAAAAATCATTCTCTGTCCCCAAATCATAAATATCATTTCTTATGTTTCCTTCTAAAGTATTTAAAGATATGTTTTCATACCTTGGTCTTCAATTCCCGTGTGTGTGTGTGTGTGTGTGTATTCAATTTTATTTATTTTTTAAATGATACCTAATGGTCCAAGTACCATTTGCTGCAATTACAATTCCATCCCAGGTATTAAACTCCAAAATGTGCTGTTCTGAGCTCCCTTTTCTATTCCACTAGTGTTTTAGGTCTTCCTGAGCCAGTCCTGCACACACTCTTCATTCCTGTACCCAGACATGTGTTTAGGAAAATCATCATTTCACCTTCTCGGCCTTCTTCTAGATTGTCTAGGTTATTTCAGTGATTTGTTCTTCCCTATAAATCCTATATAACCAGTCTGCCAAATCGCAACAAAAACCCTGTTGGGATTTGTATTGAAATTGCATTATATTTTGATTCATTTGGAAACATCGCTCATCTTTATGTTATAAAGCCTTTATAGCTTGAAGACTATGAATGAGTCTTTTCATCTATAAACAGAGTATCTCCCCATTTATTGAGGCCTTCTACCTAATTTGTCAATAGTTTCTAATATTACCTAAATAACCCTGCACTTTTGTTAGAACTTTTCTTAGCTATTCATAATTTTGTTGCTGTTTTAAATATTACTTTTGAAAATTTCATTTTTCGGTGTCTCGGATTTTTTTAAATAGAGATCTCATATGCAGCAACCTTGCCAAACTCAAATGTCTTTATATGTTAAAAAATACATCTATGATCCCTGCCCTTTCCTTGTCATTTCCTATGCTCTATTCATAGCAGAATGGTGGAAAACACTGGTTTTGTGAGAAGAATGGGACAGTATATGAGTGGCCGGAAATGCACATTCTGAAATGTGATTGCAGTGCGATACCTGGAAGCAATTATGTAATCTCTCTCAATTTTGGGGATTTTTTTTAGTTATCCCTCTCTACCTCAGAGATATTAAATAATATCTCATTTATTGCATGAGCAGGAAAATAAGCTCATGAGGGTAGAATGCTTGGCACGTGGTAAGTACTTCATAATTGTTAACTACTGTTGTTACTATTATTAAGTTACTGGTTCTTATTTCTAGCAGATGTCTCCGCCAAGTTGGGAGTGCAAATATTTGTGCAGTTTCTTAAACTTGGGGAAGATTAAGTGCCAGCTGGGGCGCCTAGGTGGCTCAGTCGTTAAGCATCTGCCTTCGGCTCAGGTCATGATCTCAGGGTCCTGGGATTGAGCCCCATATCGGGCCCCCTGCTCGGTGGGAAGCTTGCTTCCCTCTCCCACTCCCCCTGCTTATGTTCCCTCTCTCGCTGTCTCTAGCTCTCTGTCAAATAAATAAATAAATAAAATCTTTTAAAAAAAAGATTAAGTGCCAGCTGAATCTATAACAGGGTTTCTCAGCCTTGGTTATAAAAACCTGGGCTGGATCATTCTTTATGGGGGATTGGTCCTATATGTGGAAAGATATTTAGTAGCATCCTCAGCCTGTTTTCATTAGATACCAGTAGCACTCCTGCCCCTGCTTCCTCAGTTCTGGTGGTGACAACCAAAAATATCTCCAGACATTGCCAAATGTCCCTTGGCCGGGAGGGAAGCCATAGGTGCCTTAGCTGGTAACCACTGGTCTACGTAAATTTCCAGTCTTTCTGTGACTGTCTGTCTTTGCCTCTCTCACCCAAGTTACATATAATAAATTTCTCTATAATTCTCTGTGACCTTCCCCATCCCGTCTTGTCTCTGCATGCCCTTCCCCATCTTGAAGGTCATTAGGTCAGTAATGCCTAGGAGCAGGAAGCCAGAAACTGCAAAGACCTGGCCCCTAAGGGATTGTCTGTCTCTCATGCTTAAATTCACATGAATCCTGCAGTCCCTGTGGGAATATCAGCCTCCCTTCCCAGAGCTAGCTGGTGAGTGGTCTGCTTGCCTTTTTTGCACCCCATGCCACACTCTCCTGTGTTTCAAATCAGCAACCTGCTGGGCTTTGTACAAGTAGCAGCCTTTGGTAGAGAAGCTAATCTTTCAAATTATGGAGCCAAGGATCTTTAAAAACAAAAACAAAAAAAACCCAAACTTGAACATAGCAAATCAGATTGTACTTGAGTTGAATAATGAGGAGTCCAAGGAAAGGGTTTCAGAATCCTGAAAGGAGCAATTAAAAATAATGAGTATTGAGAAGAAAGCATTATTCTCAAGGAGGAAACATAAGGGCCAGTCAGCATACTTCAGCATGTTTTTGGGGTGTGGCTCAGCCACTTTCAACAGCAAGAACACTGAAGGGCTTTACCTTGATGGAATGTACATGCAATAAAGAGGAATAGAGGTTAACAGGGCTCTCGGCTGGTTTGGGTTCCTACTGTGCTTGCTAACTGGCAAGTAATAACTGAGTAATAATTGGTGAGTGTTTACCTCTTAAATGGAGAGACTGGCTGTTACCTCTTCTCCACCTCTGCTGGTCCTCCAGGTGGATCCGGTGCTCCCCTGCGCTTGTTGCTGAGTCAACTTCCCAAGCCTTTTAGCAACACCCCTGCCACCCTTGGGAAAGTTCACAGTAATTGGCAAGGCTCAGATAAGAAGGACAAGACCTCTTCCCGATGACACTTCTGCTCTTGGTACTACATTGTCCCTTGTTCACATTCCTCTAGCTTTTACCTCTATCCCAACCTTCTTCTTGCCAGATTCTGAGACAGTGAGCACCACTTCTTACTGGAAATTCCTTGGAGGTTGGCACCCCTAGCCACTGCTATTTTGGTGATGCTCTAGAATAATCCATTCTAAGTAAGTTGTTTGCATTTATTCCTGCTACCCTCCCCCTTCCCAGACACACACTCTCACATGACTTTCCTTCCCACATAATCCAAAATATTGGAACATCAGCTTCCACTGAGATGAACTGTCAGAGAAATGGCACTAGACAGATTAAAGAGGCAAGGAAGACTTTACTCAAAATCAGATGATTGCCTGATTTTTAAAATCTTTTGTTTACCTCAAGGTCATGAAGATAACCTCCTACATTTTATCTGCAGCATTATTTATAATAGAAAATTATACCAGCATGCTAACTATCTAACTGTGAAAAATTGACTTAAAGATGCATACTTGTGGCAGGTAATATAATAGCTAAGCCATTTAAAAGCTCGTAGAATAGTAGGTGATGAAATGAGAACTGTTCATACTATTTCGGTCAGTTGAGAAAAGCAGGTTATGAAATACGTTGTAAAATGTGATATTTTTTTTTGAAAGTGCAGAACAAAGACTGAAAGAACGCACACCATTTTTAAAGTAATTATCTTTGAGTAGTGATATTATGGATTATCATTTTCTTTTTGCTGATTTTTATTTTGCAATATTTATACAAGCGTATGTTCCTATTGTAATAAAAACAAGAGAAATCTGCTAAAATGAAGAGACAGAAACACTAAATTTGAAAATAAGTATTTTATCTCATTTCTTGGATTGTTAATGATAAAAGGATGATGTAAATATTAGCTTATTAATACTGTCCAATACATCTATTGTCCTATATCTGTAAATGTTCGTAGACACAAGAGGAGAGTGCAGGACAGTGGGAACAACTTGATATTTTACCTATGAAAGTCAAAGCTTAAAAATGCTTATGTGTTCTAATCAGCAGTAATTGTTGCCTGCTGATACCTGAGTTTTCACCAACTGGCTACAGTCCAATTTGCAATTGCATATTTAATTAGTCTATCAATTTATTCTCATTAGTGAGCCTGTGATATAGTAGTAAATAATTCAGAAGTTTTCTACCAAACACTCAGTCACACTCACTCTTCACCTTGTAACCTGGAAACAGGAGATCTAATGGGTATATGGCTTTCTTGAGTCTTCCTCTCCTTTGGAAAACCATGGGGAATGATGTGATTGACTAGGTAATTCTCACTCTGGTGATATATGGGTTATTTTTCATGCCATTCACAAATTAAGAAAAGAAAAAAGTCTTTGTAAATCTGTTGACTAAGAATCCTGTCACTTCAAAAATGTCCTCAATTTTAACTTTATTTGAATCTCTTAAGAGAGAGCCTTGCTGTAAGTTAGATTCTTTGGTTTTCTTTTCCTGAGTCTTTAGTTTCTTTTAGAAATCAACTCAAAAAGAATAAAACCATCAACCCTGAGCCTTCCTCAAATAGGATGATTGAGAGAATGCTACAACAATTAGCAGTGCCAACTTGCTAATGTTCTTGCATTCACTCAACAAATCTTAACCGCACCAGATGTTTTTCTCTCTGTGGGAGTGTGATGGTTAATTCTGTGTGTCAACCTGACTGGTCTAGGAGATGCTCAGACAGCTGGCAAAATGCTGTTTCTGGGTGTATCTTGGAGGATGTTTCTTTTTTTTTTTTTAATTTTTTTATTCCTATGTTAATCCCCATACATTACATCATTGGTTTTAGATGTAGTGTTCCATGATTCATTGTTTGTGCATAACACCCAGTGCTCCATGCAGAACGTGCCCTCCTCAATACCCATCACCAGGCTAACCCATCCTCCCACCCCCCTCCCCTCTAGAACCCTCAGTCTGTTTTTCAGAGTCCATCGTCTCTCATGGTTCGTCTCCCCCTCCGATTTCCCCCCCTTCATTCTTCCCCTCCTGCTACCTTCTTCTTCTTCTTCTTTTTTTTTTCTTAACATATATTGCATTATTTGTTTCAGAGATACAGATCTGAGATTCAACAGTCTTGCACAATTCACAGCGCTTACCAGAGTACATACCCTCCCCACTGTGTATCACCCAGTCACCCCATCCCTCCCACCCCACCCCCTACTCCAGCCACCCTCAGTTTGTTTCCTGCAATTAAGAATTTGGAGGATGTTTCTGAAAGAGACTGACATTTGATTTGGTAGGCGAATAAAGAGATCGACCTCACCAATATGGATATGCCTCACCCAATCTGTTGGGGGCCCAAACGGAACAAAAAGGCAAAGGGAGAGCAAATTCTTTCTTCTTGAGTTGGGATGTGCATCTTCTCCTGTCCTTGGATGTCAGAGCTCCTGGTTCTAGGGCCTTTGTATCCTGAGACGTAGACCATTGGCTCCCCTATTTTCAGGCATTTGGACTCAGACTGTCTTACAGATGTCAAATTGTGGGACTTCTCAGCCTCCATAACCACAGGAGTCAATTCCTATAATAAATCTCCTTTTTATACCTTTATCTATATTTATATATCTATACATCCATATCTATCTATCTATCATCTATCTATCTACCTATCCATTCATTCATCCATCCATATAATCTCCTTTTTATACCTTTATCTATATTTATATATCTATACATCCATATCTATCTATCATCTATCTATCTACCTATCCATTCATTCATCCATCCATATAATAAATCTCCTTTTTATACCTTTATCTATATTTATATATCTATACATCCATATCTATCTATCTATCTATCTATCATCTATCTATCTACCTATCCATTCATTCATCCATCCATCCATCCATCCATCCATCCATCCATCCATCCATCCTTTGGATTCTGTTTCTCTGGAGAACTCTGAGTAATGCAAGGGTTAGACTAGTGAATAAGGTAAATGGAATCCTGCCCTCAAGAAACATGCATTCTACTTAGGGAGGCAGATGGCAAACAAGAAAACTAAAAATAATTTCAGATAAAGGCTCTGAAAAAACAAAGCAGAAGAGTGTGATGTTGAGAAGGAATATAATATAGCAGAGCAGTGGTTTTCAAAGTGCCTCAAAAATTTGACACTTTCCTGCTTTGCCAGGAATGGTAGAGAGAGGAATCTCAGCCCCCACTCTCAACAATTATGCTGAATGTCCTTGTGCAGGGCACAATCAACACAACTATATGTGGTGGTCTGAGCTACATGAAAAAAAATGAGTAACTTTTTAAAAAAATTTTTACTTATTTATTTTAGAGAGCAAGAGAGTGCACATGCACGAATGTGCATGAGCAGTGAGGGGGAAAGAGAATCCAAGAAGACACACAGAGCCCAACTCCGGGCTCGATCTCGCAACCCTGAGATCATGACCTGAGCTGAAACCAAGAGTCCGACGCTCAACTGACTGCACCACCCAGCTGCCCCAGAAATGAGTAATTTTTATCTTTATTTCCTGTACTGGGCAGGGTCCTGCAGTCATGGCCAATTTCATGGGTGTGTTACCTGTGCAGTTGCTCAGGACCTGCGTTGAGAAGGGAGCAAGAGTAGTTTAATGCTGTGCTGTTGACATCTTGGTATGCCTAATAATTTTATCTTTGAACTTCCTAAGGGAAGTCCGATAGGACCATGGAGACTGCTTGAGCAGAGAGATACATGCAATGTAACTGCCCAGTGTTCCTTGACATCCCATTTGTAAACATTCTCAGTGCCCCATGAGCACAGGATTCTGGTGGACACACAATGCATGGAAGTTCAACAAGACTCAAAGCAAGTACATGGTAAATATGTTGCATCTATGACTGATTAGGCGGGAGCACCAACAACCCCAAGAGGATACATTTTCCTCTTGAACCAGAACTTGCTTTGAACTCTGGAAGGAGATAGTGGTGGTGTGGTGTCCTCAGAAATACCAGTGGCCCAGGAGCTCTGTCACATCCTTTCTTGCCCATGTTACTTTCCTGAACTAGACAACAATTTACACTGGTTATGATCGTGTGGAAGGAGAGGGCAAGATGGGGGGAGCCAGGGTTCTTTTCCTTTCCGCCCTTCCTTGCCCATCCGTGAGCTTAAGGCACCGGGTGTTGGTGGAGTGCCCATGAGATAAAGAGCACTGAGTTTGTTTTATGCAGTGTTCTCACTGTCCTAGTAAGAACAAAACATATACGTGTAGAAACTATGAAATACCAATTGTGTAATTCTGGTGAACCTGTGCATGAGTTAAATGCTAAACTCTTTGCAGACAGAATCAACACTGTGTGACATAAAAAGAAATGTTAAAATTCATACTAATAGTTTAAAATTTTATTTTATTGATTTATTTTTACTTAGAATGATGTTAAATAGCAAATTAAAAAAAAAAAAGATCCACTATGGCAAGTCAAGACAGACCATGGAAGAAAAAGAAAAGTCTTACATTTTACTAACTCTAGCAGCACTTCCTTTTTGGCTTTATGAGTAAGAGGCACTGCATTTTCATTTTGCACTAGGATCTGCAAATGATGAGCTCTTCCTGTCTGTGGGAAGCTCAGTGAGTTCAAGGGACTGTAATGAAGAAATGATTGACACTGGGCAGTGAGAAATTGGGAAAGACATATCCTGACCTTTTCCCTCTCCTGCCCTCTGATCTTCTAGGCCCTTCCTTTGGCAAACCCAACTGGAAGCCAGCCAGCTAGGGAGCCTGGGGGATGCAGCCCATGGGATGAGGCTCTCAGGACCGTAAGACAGATCGGAGAAGGGCAGAGGAAGGATCGGGGTGGTGGCAAGATGAGAATAACCGTAGTATAATAAAAAGTAAATATTTGGTCTTCGCTCCCAGTTCCCGGCACAGAGCTCCTAAAACCCTTGGAATCTCCTTAGTGACAAGAATACGTTTTATATCGCCTGGCAGGGGCCTCTGGATAGCATTGGGTTGGGGGCTAGCCACCAGAAGGAACTAGGCATGATTAGAGAGCTGTAACTTTCAGCCCCACCTGCTCCTGACCTCCAGGGAAGGGAGAAGAGCTAGAGATTGAGGTAATCGCCAATAGCCAGTAGCCAATGATTTAATTAATGAAACCACAAAATCCCCTAAATGACTGGGTTTGGAGAGCTTCTTAGTTGGTGAACACATCAAGGTGCTGGGAGGGTGATGTTCCCAGGGAGGACCTGGAAACTTTGTGCCTGTCCCTCTCACTTTGTGTGCATCTCTACTGCATTTGTCCCTGAGATACGGCCTTAGTAATAAGCTGCTAAACATAAGGAAAGTCTTTCCTTGAGTTCCATGAATCATTCTAGGGAAGTATTGCACCTGACGGTGAGGTCATGGGAACCCACAGATTTGAAGTTGGCTAAGCAGAAATGTGGGTATCCAGGCACCCCATCTGCGGCTGGTGTCTGAGGTGGGGACAGTCTTGTGGTTGAGCCCTTTACCTATGGGGTCTTCACTCACTCCTGACAGTGTCAGAATTGAACTGTTGGATATCTAGTTGGTGTTGGGAAAAAAATACGCACACTTGGTGCTAGGAGTGTAGTCCGAAAATATCACAGTAACCAGCACGCTGCCCTACAAATGGTTATGAATCCTGAGCTCTATACTAAGCATTTTTATGCCTTTCTCTTCAATTTCTCATAGTAGGATGAAATGGCCAAATTTTTAGTAAGCCCACCAGGAAACCACAACTGAGGAGGTTTAACTCAGAGTTTCCAGGAACAACTAGTAAGTGTCAGATGCAGGATTCATACCTGCATTAGGTTCCTCTGGCTGCTGTAACAAATTACCACAAATTTAGCAGCTTAGAGCAATATAAATTTATTATCTTACAGTTCTGGAGATTGGGACAGAAAGGGCCTTACTGGGCTAAACTCAAGGTGTCAGCAGGGAGGCATTCCTTCTGGAGGCAGAGGAGAGAACCTGTTTCTACTGCCTTTTTCAGCCACTCGCATTCCTCAGCTTATGTTCCCTTTCTCCATCTTTAAATCCAGTAGGGTAGCAACTTCCATTCTCTCTTGCTCTCTCTTGCTTACTCTCTCTCTCTCTCTGACTTTGACACTCCTGTCTCCCTCTTATAAGAACCCTTGTGATTACATTGGACCCACTTAGATGATACAGGATAGTCCTCTCATCTCAAGATCTAGTCATATCTGTAAAGACTTTTTTGCCACATAGAGGAACACTTCATAGGTTTCAGGGCTCAGGATGTGGATATTTTGGGGGAGCTGTTATTGTGTCTACCATAACACAATGGGAGGTCTCCCATCCTCCAATCCTGTATGCTAGCAATGGAAAATCAGTGACATCTTGCATTTCAGAGCACAGCATATTTTTATAAGCCCACACTGTTTTTAAAACATTTGACTTAATTGCCAAGATTCAACTCAATAGTTTTCAAAGAAAATCTGCATTTGTAACTTCTCTTAAAGTTGTGAAGCCATGATTTTGGAAAAGTAAGAATAGGTCATATTGGCTGTCCCTGGTACATGGGTTGTGGGCTGACCAGTTACAACAATCGCATAGTTTCCTGTTATGTTCTCAATATGGAGGCCACATGTCCGTTATCATTCATCATCTTACTTCTGGCCACTGGGGGCATTTGAGCTTGCAGTCCCAATCTTCATCCCTCTTTATGTCTGTCTGTCTTCCTTCCTTCCTTAATTCCTTTCCTCCTTCCTTCCTTTCTTTTTTTCTTTCAGATTTTTTTATTATTTATTTATTTGAGAGAGAAAGAGCACACAAGTGGGGGGAGGAGGGGCAGAGGGAGAGGGAGAAGCAGATTCCCCACTGAGCAGGGAGGCTGATGAGGGATTCAATCTCAGGACCCTGAGATCATGACCTGAGCTGAAGGGAGCCGCTTATCCAACTGAGCCACTCAGGTGCCCCCCATGCTTTTCTTTCTTACTCATACACATCCAGTGGAGTTTTAAAAGATGAGCAAATTTAGCACATATGTCCAAAGACGAAGCTTCAATTTTTAAAATCTTGGTATTGCCAAATTATGTAAGCCTTACTCTGTCTCATTTGGGCATGGGTCAGCAAATATAAAAGCAGGCAAAAACCTGCACATAGTGACTTCCAGGGCATGGCTGTGATTTAGTTTGAAAGGCCTTTTGAAAATCAACCATCTCGGTGCTCAGTGGAATGCAATGGAGCTTGTTAAAATAAGCCTTTTTCAAGTTATTGAATGTTTGCCAAGAATACACCCTGTTCTGAAAATTCTAAGAAGCCTCCTTAAGGTTTTAGAAGAGAATTCTACAGGCCTCTGCTGAAGTTCCAGATATTCTGTTTGTAGTAAGGATATGGCGGGGCGGGGGGGTGAAGGTGAATTCGGACTTTGTATTTTCTATGCAACAATGCATCTGGCCATTGCCACGCTAGATTTAATAACCTTTAGCTCCTGCACTTTCTTGGACATACAGCTAATTTACAGGCAAGTAGCCCTCACATTGCTTCCACCTCTTCATCAGAAATGCTGGTGCCATGCTAAATTATGTGGTCCATGACATACCAGAGGCATGGCAATTCAGGGTAATATACTGCTGCGGTTCTACAATGTGGACCTTACGGTGATTATTAATGAAAAGCTGTGCTCTGTGTCAAATTAATGTGCCATGGAGTTATGCGTTGGCTCAAAAGCAAAGCCAGATAACTAATCTCTGCCTCCTGTTTATTAGCAGAATGCTGAGCTCATTATTGCCCTTGTAAATTGGCACTATGCTCTGAAATGCCTGTTGAGCCTTGATCAAGAATAAGGAGCATCCTCCTTCATTGGTAGGTTGTTTTTCCCTTTTCCACCAAGTTCAACCCGGAGATGGGGGAAAAAAAAAAAAAGCCAAATTATATTGTTGACCAGTCCAAATTAAGTCCTGTACCAAAAATTGAAAGTAGCACTTAGAGAGGAGCATGAGCTTTGTATCTAGAACCAGTTTAGTCTCTTCTTTGCATTCATCTATTATATAAGCTACATAATAGTCCATGATATATGGAGCATGTGGCCCCATGATCTCAGCTTATGGTACGTAGTAGATTCTCAGTAAATGCTCAGCAAATGTTCCATCTGATGTCAGCCACTGTGGAGGCTCTTTTTTCCTTCGGTCTTGCTAGCCCTCCTTCCCCTGTATTTGAGAAACTTCACCTGCACTTCCTTCCTCTTCCTGGTCATGGTGGTAGGCATGTCATACAAATTAGGCTGATCATAGTATCTCATTCTTATAGACATAGTGACAGAACCAGGAGTCTGCACACGACCCAAGCAAAACCAATCAAAGCGCTTCCTAGAAATGGTTTGAAGATGAGAAAAGACCCATTTCCCCTTTTTTGAGTGTGCACTTGATAACAGCTAGGGCTGGGGACCAGAGTGAGACAAGCAAGGTGCCATAGGGTACAGGATTTAAGGACGCACTTACTCTCGGGATCTTGCAAGTGCAGAGTTGATACTTGAAAGTGAGAACCTCCCTGAATCATACACTGCCCCTGTCTCCCTGGCCTCAGCCTGGCCCAGGACACGAGAAGATGTGATCCTAGAAGTAGCAGCACCCATTCCTTCAGCCACACAAAGAAATCCATTTCATTTGGAGAGGATGAAACCAATAAGCAGAGTCAGCCTGCCCCTAACGTTTGTAGGGTTCAAGGCAAAGGTACAAATGAAATACACCTAACATATGTTTAAAGATTTATACTTTAGTAATAAAACTATAGCAATAGCCCAACTAACATTTGTGCCCAGTGACCATCAGCCATGTCCAAGGTCTTCCCCTCAGGACCTAGAGGCCAGAGGGGCTGAACCCCTCTCTCCTGACCTTCTAACCCTGCATGTCTGGGTGATAGCAGGCTCTGGAAGATGAGTCACCCTCTCACCAGACTCACCATGGCCCAATCACTGAGGGACCATCCTCCTTAGCTCATTTTCCTGGCTTAGATATAAGTTCAGCCCAACTTTACCTATGTCAAAGAAAAGGCAACTATGGCAGGAGGGGGATTTTATCTTCATGTGAGATTAGAAGCAGAAAAGTTCCCTGGGTCAGGAAAATGGCCACATAGACTGTTGGAGTTTTCAAAATACCCTTTTAAACCAACTTCTGCATGAAATGAACTCAAAAAACAAGGAAAATAAAGCTCTGGCAAATGTGAAACCCCCTCAACCTCTCCACCATTCATGCAGTTTTAAAATGTCATACTCAAAACAACCCAAGGACAAAGGCGTTGTTTCTACAAAAGCAAAAGCATCACACATGTCAGCCCATCACCTGCCCAAACCTGTCCATAACTCTGCTGGAATTACACGGGTGATCCAGGCAAAAATGTATTTAATTATCCAGATTAAAATCTGAGGATCATGACTTTTATTTGCATGTAGAAATAGCTCTTCAGAGGGTGTTTGACATCAGTTTTCTGTTTTCAATTTCTTCCCTCCTCCTGGAGAGAGTGCTGGGAGAAATCTTAAGCAGCTCGAAATAATCTTATTCCAATATTTATCAGTCAAACACTTTACCATGGATAAAGTGTTAACCAAAGCTCTAGCAGGATATATTATGGGATTTCGAGATCTTATCCTAAAACAAACTTCATCTCAACAGATGAGCTCCTGCATGATTTGATAATACGCTCCCTCCCTCACCGTAGAAGAATCCGAAGGCAAATGCAAACAGAGATAAAAATGAAGAGTCATTTAAGGCAGAGAAATGCCAAATGACCAGCTTCAGTTTCGGGTAGATTGAGTTTCCTGGTGTTCAAGAAAAAGACTCTTTTCACCATAGTGATGTTGCCTGAATCCATTAAATGTCTTCTAATTGAGGGACCTTTATATTCCATCTGTATCCTATTATGTATCTGTAAGAAGGTTTCTCAACCTCAGCACTACTGACATTTTGGGAAGGATAATTCTTAGGCCCACAGAGGGCTGTCCTGTGCATTGTAAGATGCTTAGGTACCAATGGTACCCCGCTTCCATGGGATGACCACCGAATATATCTCCAGGAGAGGCCAAGTGTCCCCCGAGGGTAAAATCGCTCCTGGTTGAGAAACATGGTTTTAGAGGACATTGGAAGATGCTTGTCCAGCCAAACCTCAGTTTCTTTGTGAGGAATTGTCTTGGGTCCTCAAGATAATTCATGTGATTGTTCTTCCGTTACAGAAGCTGGAGGGATCCTTGAAGGATCAATGAGCTAGAACTTTGATTCATGGCCTCAGCAGGGCCCAGGGAAGGTCAGTGATCTAACCTTAGCAGTTAGGTTCTTTGCTAGAGTCTTGATTGGAGAAATGCAATTAGTGAAGAAATGGTTGAGTTTAGTCATTCTGGTAGCAATTCCCCAGCTGAGACCACTGAGTGATTACCATTATTGATACCTGGTTCCTGTCTATTCCACATCTGGTCTGATGGCCTTCTCCCCCAACCTGCAACCTCATCTTATTCTTTAAATAAATTAGCCAGAGTTACAGTCCACCACTTGCAACCAAAGACCTTCACTAAAACAGATTCTTTATAGTCATTTCCTTATTGAATCTTTTTAAAACAATTAAGCAGTAAAAAAAAAAAAGAAAAAAATAGAAAATTCAAGAATTAAAAATATTTTAAACAATTTAACCGACCAAATAAATGATTCTTATACTCAAACAATTAAAAATCAAGCAACATTTATTATACATCGTGTGCCAGTGTTCTGTGTGCTTATGATATAAACTTTATTTCTTTTCATAAATAAATTTGCTCTTTGATTTAGTTATTTCAAACAAACAAGGAAAAGTATTACAACATGACAGTAATGACAGTAACTCTTTACTTGAAGGATACTCAAACATTTAGTAGCAAACCCCAAAGTTCAAACAAAATCCCTTACTCAATCTTAATATATTATTAGTATATATTTGTATTAGTATATATTTTTGTCTTCTATATCATGCTTTATATAAGTATAAAGTTTAACTTTATACTGAACTTTTAACTCTTTTAACTCTGAGAACACTAAGCCCTTTTGAGGATGACAAAACTTTTTAATTTTAAATAAAACATTTTTAAGTATTTGGAGACTTCAATCTTCCTCAGCATCCCAATTATGTCTGTCTTGAAATTCTCCATTTATTCACCCAATAAATTAATTTCTTCCTGTAAATCGTTGATCATATGTGCCAGTTATCAATTTATTGCCTCTCAGTCCCAAATCCAGCCTTCAGCACCTGCCCTCCAATCATGGCATTGGACCCTGTGCACAGTTCTCCTTTGCCAGCAGACACAATGTTGAGCTTTGCTAGGAGAGGCACCTGGAGAAGAAAGCAGTTTCTCTTCATCATTCCAGTGTGCTCTCTCAGGAAGCTCCTGCAAAGCGCGTGGCTTCTAGAGTGGCCAGCTCCCGTGGCACAAACAGCTTCAGCAGCCGGTGGCTTCCCTAGCTCTGCTTCCTGCAGCATTTGAAATCAGGCAACCAGCAGCATGTGACACCTCCCTGAACACAGCCCCACTCTAGCACCCTCTCACGTGACTTTCCAGAAAATGCTGACGTGACACCATCCCATGGACAGCTCACTCGGACACCCCAGAGAGATTTTCTAGAGTCCTGCTGGTGCAGTTCCTCAGCAGACTTCTCCACTATCTGTGAACCATGACCCAATTCTCTTAGACAAGGTTTGAAATCACAGCCTGCGGGAAAGGGACCTCTTCTTCGGGCAGTCTGTTTCAGCCCAGGAGGTGGGTGATGCTTTATCTGCTATTCCTGTATTCTTTAGAACCTCTTTACCCTCACTAGCTAATCCCCTATTACTTTAACACCACGATGAAGTTTAAGTCCTTTATATTAAACTTTTCATTTTGAAATTGCTGGGTGGTTTCTCTGCTGACTGGATCCTGATGTATCACTTTTTCTTTAAAAAAAAATTTTTTTTTTATTTATTCATTTGAGAGAATGAGAGAGAGAACTTTTTTTTTTATTTTTATTTATTCAAAGAGAGAGAGAGAGAACCAGCGAGAGCACGAACAGGAGGGAGGGGCAAAGGGAGAAGCAGACTCTCCGCTGAACAGGGAGCCAGACCGGGGACTTGACCCCAGGATCCTGGGATCATGACCTGAGCCAAAGGCAGACGCTTAACTGACTGAGCCACCCAGGCGCCCTGATTTTTTCTTATTTTATTACTAATGTCCTTGTCTGATAATTCCAACATGTCCATCATACATGAATATTTTTCTGTTGATTTTTAAAAAATTTTGGGATGGCCAATGTCTAGTAACTTTTGATCATATTGTGGATATTGTGGGTAATACTTGGTAGAGATTCTAGATCCTCTTATCTTCTGAGGAATGATGACTTTTGTTCCAGAAGATACTTAAATTATAGGAAGATATCCTTGATGTTGTGGAGGCTTGGTTTGTAATTCTGTTATTGTGGGACTATTTTATTTATTTATTCATTCATTTTTATTGAATATATTTGATACATAACATGTAAATTTAAGTTGTGCAACATGTTAATTTAATACACTTTTATATTGCGATATGATTGCTGTCATAGTGGATATTTAGCACTTCTATCATATTAAGTCATTATACTTTCTTTTTAGCGGTTGGGATAAGTAGGTTTTAGTCTCTTAGCAAGTTTGATGATTGTACTATAATATTGTTTTCTATATTAGGACTATTTTATTTTGATACTTAGTCCTGGGACATGGTTCTTACTCTTAAGGCATGGTTATTTTGAATAGAAAGCCAGGATGTTTATTAAGCCCCTCTAGTTTGGCAAGGCTTGAACTACGAACTCTATCTCCCCAGAACTGGGCAACAGGTAACATCTGCTAAGTTGACATTACAGCTGTTTTCTCTTAGCTTCCTTGGAGTTCCACTCCACAGATGGACATTTTAGAAGTCAAAAAATGATTTGAGGTTAAGGATGGTTTTGTGTAGAAATGGGGGCTTCCTCCCTGTGCCTCAGTCCTTTCTGGGATTCCCTTCCCCCCCCCAATTTCTAGCCACATTGGCATCCCCAAACTCTTGTCTCCTCATTTTCTGATTTTTATCCTGCATTTATAGAATGGACTAGAGTTCCACAGGGTAAAAGGCATATAAATGTGGATCTAACCCTGTAGAATCCCTTCTTTCAAGGTTTTATCTTCTGTTTATATCTACCTGTTGTTGCTCTCCTGTGTTATTTCATCATCTATTGCTGTGTATGAACACACCCCGATCTTCGTGGCTTCTAACACAAATTGTTCATTTAGCTCTTCTTTCTTTGTGTTGGCTGGATGGTTTTTATCTGAGCTGACTTGGCTTATTTGTGTTGGGCTCCCTTATGTACCTATGACCAGCCAGAGGGCTAACTGGTGCCTCAGTGGTCCAGGATGGCCTCACTCCTATCTGGCTGGTGGGAGGCTGTCAAAAGTGGCAAATGAGCCATATGTCTTTCATCCACCAGCCTAACTTGGGTTTCTTCTTAGTCATGGGTTTTCAAAATAGCAAAGGGGTCAGTCTCAATGAACAAGTGACATATTGGCCATGTTTCATTGGCCAAAGCAAGTCACATGGCCAATCCAGGTTCAAGGGCTTGAGAAATAAATCCCATCTCTTGATAAGGGGGGCTACCACATCGCATCGTGAGAGAATGGATACAACAGGGGAAGAATTGTAGCCTCTTATACAAGCTATCACAAGTTCCTTCAAGCTATTTATAGTTTGGAGTTATTTTGGAAGATTGGTCTAATATATACTCCTCCACTATTTCCAAATTTGTACTTGTTGCATCTTTAAGTGAATGTGGACACCGTATGCCATTCACCTTATGTGATCTGCTATGAATTTGCTTACACACTTTATGTGGTCTTGTATAAGCTATTAAACTAAAGGAGAGTGTAGCACTAAAACAATCCTGATTATGCCTACTATATGGAGGACACCTTCCATACAGGAGATTTTTCTTGACAACTAAGTCTGATTTAAAACTCCCACAATGTAAGACAAGCTTTAATGTGTGATTCTTAATAAAAGGTAGTTTAGAGAGATTAGAATTATTTCCAATTTTGCATAAGGTCAGAATTTTTGGATAATTGCATAATTCAGTTTCTGCTAAAATGTAACCACAATATATATTCACAGATATAGCAAAAGTAGCTTTATTCCCAGGGCTGCATAAAATAAATTAATCTGACAATATGAGTTAGCACATTTTGGGGTTGTAGTGTTATCGCTTGGTATATAATACTTGATGGAGCAGAATAATTTATTATAGTTTTTAAAATAATTTAATCATATTTTAATAAAATTCAAATAAAACATTTTCACAGTCCTTGAAATACCTCTACCAAAAGGAGCATAGTTTTAAATATTCTATTTCATATGTGGCTTCCGCCGCAAGACCGTAGATGTCTTGAGAACAGAATTCCTATCTTATTATTGTGTCCTACACTCCTAGAAAGTAAGGATCCTCAATATTTTCTTTAACTGAGGTTTAATCAAATAATAAATCATTAACAATTTGACTAGAGGCAAAAAAAGCTTTGGCCTTGAATGGTGATTAATTTTACAGTAAGCTCTGTAAGTTAGGCACCATAAATAGTATCACTTGTTAATTTATTTAATAAACATTATTGAGCCCATATTATGGACCCAGGTGTTATGAGAAGTCTAACTGTTACCAATAGAATACTGAATAGATTTTGTAAGCGTGCAGCTCACAGTATTGAAGTGGTAACAAATATAATCATAAAATCCCTGTTAGCACATGCACTGTGGTTGAGATTCAATTTAGAAACACCCACACTGTTCCTATGTTTCTCCTTTACTCTCATCTATTGCCACACTCACAACACTTCCAATACTGATGTATGGCGTTTTTCCTCACACCAAGCAATTCTGTGATACCAGCTGGGTGTCCTACAATTTAACTCAATTCTGACATCATCTACCTGGAAATAGCGTCAGATCCCACAGGTTACGGGCTCAGTCCCAAGAGACTGCTCTCTACTTCAGATGCTGATTCCAAGTGTAGATTTCCAGGTTACCACAGCTTCTGTCCAACTTGCTACGAATCACGGTTCCCCTGCCACTCCTTGGGTTTGATTAATTTGCTAGAGCAGCTTACAGAGCTCACAGAAGCACTTACGGTTTCCAGTTTATTAAAGAATATGATAAAAGATACAGATAGCCAGATGAAGAGATACATAGGGTGAAGTCTGGGAAGGCCCCAAGTCCAGGAGCTTCTGTCCTTATGGAATTGGGGTGTGTCACCCTCCTAGTATGTGGTTGTGTTCACCAACCTGGAAGCTCTCCAGACCCCACACTATTGGGATTTTTATGGAGGCTTCCTCATTGTAGGCATGATCAATTATTAACTCCATTTCTAGTTCCTTTCCCCTCTGTGAAGAGTAGGGAGTGGGGCTGAAAATTCTAAGATTCTAATCATGGGTTGGTCTTTCCAGGGACCAGCCCCCATCCAGGAGCCATCCAGAATCACCTTATGAGAACAAAAGATGCTCCTAGTGCTCTTATCACTTAGAAAATTATAAAGGTTTTAGGAGCCTGATGCCAAGAACTGGGGAGAGAGAGACCAATATATATATTTTCTATTATCTCACAAATGGAAAATGGTGCAGCCACCCTAGAAAACAGTTTGGCAGTTTCTTAAAATGTTGACTATTTTAAGACAAGTATCAACCCAAGAGAAATGAAAACATATGTCTACACAAAGACCATATGAGAAATTGTATGACAATGTCAGTTAGCAGCATTTTTCATAATAGCCAAAAGGTGGAAACAACCCAGATGTCCGTCAACTGGTGAATGGATAAGCAAAATGTGATATGTCCTTATAGGGAAAAGCATTCATCAATTAAAAGGAACAAAATATGGATACAGTCTACAGCCTGAGTGCATGGATAAATATATACATGAATCAACCTCTAGAACATGATGCTAAGTTAAAGAAAACAAACACAAAAGACCACATGTTGCATAATCCCATTTATATGAAAAGTCCAGTAAAAGGCCAATCTGCAGAGATAGAAAGCAGATTAGCAGTTGCTTGGGGCTGGGGTCGGGAACAGTGATTGCAAATGAGCGTGAACTTTCTTTTTGGGGTCATGGAAATATCCCCTAATTAGATTGTGGTAATGGTTGCATAATCCTGTAAATCTTTTAACAACTACTAAGTTGCACACTCAAAATGAGAAAATTTTACAGTTTGTAAATTATACCTTGATAATGCTGTTTTTTTAATCATCATTAATAGGAGGTACTATACTTTGGTTCAGAGAAGGCATACTGGAATAGTTGACCTGAGGTACATGTAAAGGGTGATAAAAATTGGCTATTTGAAATTTCTGTGGAGATTGATAGCCTGAGAAAAGGTTACCACAGAGATGAAAAACAGCATGATATATGTTGAGTGTTGTTTGGTATTAGTGTGTAGGATCTACAGTAATTTCTGTTTCAGTAAAATAGTAATGAGAGATAAGGATAGAGATGTTGAACGTAGCTAGAACAAAGAGGGCCTTGGTGATTGATCGCATGCAGGGAAGAACTGTGAGGGGAGAATCATGGAAGAATTCTAAGATTTTGGCTCAATGAGTGGGTAAATGATGATTCTAACAGATGAAATGGAGAATCCAGGAGGGACTATTTAAGGGAAAAGATAATAGATCAGGTACGTATGCCCATCCTGGGGGCAGTATTTTAGCAGGCCATTGGGAATATCATAAGAGACTGGATATAGGCCTGTATTTGAGCATCATTAAGATGGCAATGGAAACTATGTGAGTAGATTATTTAGCCAGAGTAAACGTGTAGATTGAAAAGAACTGTAGGTAAAGAATGGAATCTCAGTGACCATGAGGAACTAGAAACAGAAAATTATTTTGTTTGGTGCTTTTCAGGCTAGAGTTTCCAATGGACTGACTGAGCTGGACTCTGGTCTTCCTAACACACTTTTACCAGAGCTATTCAACTTTTTATCTATTTTTGCAAGGTATTAAAGATGGCCAGCAGGAATGGTGGAGAAATATTCAAAACCATCTTTATGGTCTGTTTGGGTTACCTGCTAGCTGGATAAGGTAACATCTGAGAACAGACAAACTACTTATAATGTTTTAAATACTGTTAATTGACAAAACAATTTGCCAATGAACTGAAAGTGACATATTTCTGTCTTTCCTATCTGAAAGAAATTATCCATATTATTCACTAATTCAACTATGATAAAGGATCAAAATACTATTTTAATAACAATTTGAAATTGTCCAGTGATGGGCAGGGATTCCAAAGAAAGTCAATCAAAGGCAACATCATTTTCCCCCTCTCTTGTGGTTGGTCTTTATTGCTAATCCACTGGTCATTTTTTTTTTTAATAGAAATTGTCTTAAAGGTTCCTAGAATTGTAAGAAGTCATCCGAATTCAGTTTCCTCAATTTAATCAGCAGAATGTTTGCACCAATGTCTGCTCCCTGATAGAGGAATTCCTATATGTGGCTTTGGATTTGTGACTTTTACAGAATGTTGCAGGTGGAAGGAAACTTCGAATTAATCTTTATTTACTCCACACTGATGTGGAATGACCTTAAACATGGACCAAATGTGCCCTTAACCATGTTTTGTTGGGCTTGTTTGCCCAACATTTCACTGTAATTTTAGTTTAATTTAGTTAGGTTAAATTTCTTTAAAAGGAAGATTTATCATAAGAACCTGGATTTTTCAGCTATTCTTATACAAAATTTGGAAGAGTATTCGGGCACATTCTCACATGTTAGCAATCAGCTAAGACTAAGCAGTGGCTGCCATCTTTCAATGAGGCATATGCTTTCTAGTTGCCAAAGTCAGATTCCCAGTTAATGCTGGCCAGTTTATTAAATTACTTTTTTTTAAACCAAAAAAAAAAAAAAATTCAGTGTTACTCAACCGTGATTTCTCACCAACCATAATTTATTTGTAGTTATTACTGGGTTAGTCTGCAGATACACACGAAGACTGTTTTTAAATGTGATTTTCAACATTTTCTGTTGAGCATGCTATCTGAGCATACATTTGCCCAACCAGTTCCATGCCAGAGGAAACTAATTTGTGTTGTCACTTGTATGATAATTATTGCATTTACAAGACAGTTTGAGACTCAATCTGGTACTATTTTCTTTTTAGTGTACAGAAATCGCATAATTTACTATTCATTATATATAGCTGTTATAGGAAGTATGTGAACATTTTGGGATAAAAATTTTTTAAACTACAGCAACTCGACTTGTCTATTAAGGCGATTCAGACTTGAAAAGCTCTAAGCATTCATGCCAACATCTGTCTAATCCAGGAAGTGAGTCTGGTCTGGTGATGGTGGCAAGAGCTTGAATTTGAGCACTCTACTGTGGGATTCTGGACAGCTTCCTGTTTGAATTATTGCTCTGAGTGATGTAGAACTTGGCTGAGATAAAGCACTGTTGGGACTAAGACTGAAAACAGATGTTGTGACATCTTACCTCTTTAATTTTTAGAGTCTATTATTTGCCTGGGTTGGTAAAACTGGTGTTGGTAAATTGAGACTATTTATCTAGAATTTAAATCACAAATCTGTTCAGTGATTCATATAGGAAAAATTCCCAGAGACTTGCGATGTAGTCTGGGACAGCTGGATGTAGAAATGTCAACAGCTGTTCAAAACGCTGGAGCTTCATACAGCATAAGACAGAACAGAGCCCAAGATCATCACTGCAGGTGAAAGCTAAATAGTTGGCATGAAAGAGGTAATATGAATTATCTGGAAATTATCCAGCATGATGGACAGCTAGTCTTCTTTCTTTGAAGGCATCTTTTCCTTCTTTTTTTTTTTCTTCTGAGAAATAATACTTTTTTTTTTTTTTTAGAATAATCATGCCATTATAAGTAGAATGCTAAAGTAGAGACCTAATTGAAGGTTGAGTCATTGATCCATGGGTCAATACCAGCTGGAATAGCAGCTCAGAAACCCAGTATTAATAAAGGTTCAAAAGGAAATCCAGGGTCCAGAAATATAAGATCCAAATAGATGAAGGGTAGCAAGTCCAGAGGAGCACATTTACTCATGCCTTTGGCCATGGCAGGCATTGCCAATCAATTGGACACTCTGCTATTGAGCCTAGATATGGCATACTTCTCAGTCCCATCCTTCAGATAGCCGCAAGCCTTAGCTCAGAGGCTGAAGCCTACTTACCATCCTACTTACCAGTTCAAGAGATCTAGTTCACTTTTCCAAAAAGATCAGAGTGGAATGCATGTAAGGGCTACAGCCAAGTCAGGGTGTTATGTATTACTTTAGCACCAGCCAAGGGTGGGCAGAGGTTCTTCTTCAACTCTGCTGAGGGTGGAGCCCCTAGATGAAAAGGAAGAGAACATATTCTTGTAACTAAGTTTTTCTGAACAATGGTTGCTGTCAAGTTCAGTAAAATGGTTCATTTTACTGAAGGAGATTCTTTTGGATTTAAATTATCCCACTGACTTACATTACTTGGAAAGGTATCTATTTCCTATTTGTGTCGAATTATATGAACATAGGTGAATCTCATTTATTATTTCAATAAAAGGTACTTTTGTGTGTTCTGGGAATCTAAGAATATGTTGTTCTTCATAAAACCTCATTACCTATGGGGAAGATGTGTTACATTCTGGATGGGATGTTCTGTTCCAGGCAGGTCCTAGAGCAAACATTACTGCAGATTATTTATGGACAAGGTTACATTTTGTTCCTTCTGTCATTCACCAGTATGCTTGTGACTCTCTGAGCATTCCCCCTTTTGTCATCATATTCATTTGTTCTTTCATGAATTTTAACATTACCCATTTATATTCAGGCTTCTGTTTGAATATAACTAACTAATTCTGGATCTTGTCAGATCCGCCTCCATATTTCTGCTGTAGCCATTTATGAATCTTTCGTTGCTGGGTTATCGCTTTAAAGATATCCATCAGCAACATAAGACATTTTTGTTTAATATGACCTGATCCTCTTCAAGGGCTTTCCTTACATTTATTCATCTTTGGGGAAGAGTAGTATAGAAAATGGCCAAGAGCATCATGCATGAATAAGTTATGTTGTTAAAATCTTAGTGTAGGGCCATGAATGTAACTTATGCTCCCATTAGACTTTAGAGAAAGGTTGTATCTTGAACATGGTTTTTGCAACATTTTCTTCTAAAGTATCCTATGATTTGTATATAAGTGAACATCGCCTCATATTATGCTGAGCCAACAGCATTTTCTTTAGTTTTATTTTTTTAGTAAAATGCCATGTCCCTTAAACATTTGTAAAAGAAAAATGAAAATATGATCGGTAGACAGGCTAATGCAGTATTATTTAAAATGTAATCATTAATAATAATGATCAATATTAATGCAAGTATTCTTTTTTTTTTTTCCTTTAACATTGGGTGAAGTTTGGAGATCTGGGTTGCAACTTTACCACGTAATGCAAGCCTTCCATTCTTTCTCTTTTGCTGACAAATCCCAAATTAAAGTCTTGAAAATTCATTTCCACGTGCTCTCTTTTGACATCAAAATCAGAATATTTGAGGTTGGGATTCAGACTCCCGTGTTTTTAAAACTTCCTAGGTGATTCCAAAGTGCACCTGAATTGCTCTTAGCACCTCTGGGGCTCTAGATTGTATAAAAAGTTATGGTAAGGAAAGGATTATTAGGATAGTAAGTTTCCTTATGGCCTGGAGAGACTCTGTTGGTTTACTCAACAAACATCCATTCTCAATCCTTTCTCTCCTGTAAGCATCCCAGTTAGACCCAGACACCTTCTTAGTAGCGGGATATGGGTTTTGAATTGGTGCTGGTCCAGAGACAGTATGTGGCATGGGTTAGGACTGCAGGAAAGTGGCTAAGACAGTTTGAAGTTCTGACAATGAGTCCCGCTAAAAGATCATGGTGGCTTCGCTCAAGGCAACTGCAGTGGAGATGGGGAGAACAGATGTGCTTGAGAGATATTTAAGAGTTTTACTTGACAGGAATTGATGACAGATTATAAATCAAGTTGGGGGCATAAGGAGGTGTCAGGACTCCAATTTCTGACTGTAGCAACTTGAGGGGTGAAGGTGTACTAAGATCTAAATTGTGGACCCTGTCAGAAATGGGGTGATTGAGATAAGCAAGGAAGTTCAGAATTAAAGGGGGTACAATGTCCAGGATGGGACTCTAAAGATGGGCAGGAAGAGAGGCTAGCAAAGTCAATGGGGTAACGAGGAGAAAAACCAAGAATGTTCAGTATCACAGAAACAGAGTAAAACAGTATTTTAAAGTGATCAGTGTGGGGCGCCTAGGTGGCTCAGTTGGTTAAGCAACTGCCTTCGGCTCAGGTCATGATCCTGGAGCCCCGGGATCGAGTCCCGCATCGGGCTCCCTGCTCAGCGGGGAGTCTGCTTCTCCTTCTGAACCTCCTCCCTCTCATGCTCTCTCTCTCTATATATCTCATTCTCTCTCTCAAATAAATAAATAAATAAAATCTTAAAAAAATAAAAATAAAGTGATCAGTGAGGTCAAGCAAAATAAGGACTGAAATGGGCCAGTGAGTTTAATAGCTTGGGAGACTCACAAGATCAGACGAGTTGGAGATTATTATACCAAACCTTGATATGTTTATGAATTCATGTGTAAACATAATGTGAATATTAGCTGCTTCCCCTCAAATCATAAACTCACTGAAGATAAGGATATTTTATTTATTTTGTATCAATAACACCCACCTCATCTCTTGCCTCAAACCTATGGTTAGCAAATATTTGGAGGCATAATAAATGAACACACCATGACACATGATTAGAAGACTTTGCATTTTTTTTCAGAACTTTTTTTTTTAATTTTATTTTATTATGTTATGTTAGTCACCATACAATACATCATTAGTTTTTGATGTGGTGATCTTTAAGAATTATTTTTCGTTCTGACACTATGAACCCAATTTTAATCCATACCTTTAAAATTCCAATTGGGGAAAGTCTATCCTAGGCCATAAGATTTTCCTGATTTCACAATTATAGTCCCCAGAATTTGGGAATTTATAATTCCAGATAGAGGAAAATTTGAAAATATGAGTTCCTGTTTTACTGGCCTCATCTGGAAATGATGACTTCCAGTTTGCTTATTACCAGTTTACAAACTGATGTGTTTACTTTAAAGTGTGCTTTGCTTTGATGGAGACAAACTCTGTGTTATCAGCTGATCTCATCAGCTTTCTATTCTTTTATGTAAATGTTATCAGAATAGAAAATATAAAGATGTTATCCAACATCTAAATATAACACCGTATACTTGGTAATTTTGTTATTTCAGGGCATTTTATTATGTTCCTAGTTTCTGGACATTAGATATGATAAAAAATTAAGTGTAATAATATTTTCATTATGAAAATATCTATTATAGCATTGGTGGAAAATACATAACAGTATAAAAAATAAAGATACTTGTTTTGTTCTTTATATTTTGGTACAGATGCTTTTAGTATTTTTCAAAACATTTATGTCATAAAGAATTCTATTGGGCTTCACAAACTGTTTCCTAAATTCATTGAACTCATTTTTTTCTTGGTCATTATGTTGAGACCATTTTCTAAACCAAGTGATCTTCTATGAAACACAACACACACACACACACACACACACTTCAACACACACACACACACACACACATACTTCCACTGCATGGGTGAACCCAAATTCATTTAAAGAACTTCTAATAGTTAGACATTTAGGTAATTTCCAATTTTTAAATATTATAAAAAACATTTCAGGGCATGTCTTTAAGGCTAAATCTTTGCATAAAGCTTTGGTTTTTATCTCAGAATACACTTCTAGAATTGAAACTGCAAAAATAAAATGTAGACATATATAAGTTACGGATAAGTAATGCAAAATTTGCAGGCATTAAAAATGTTGCACTCATACATATTGAATATAGAAAAAAATGGGAAAAGAGTAAAATAAGAATTGCTTTTAATGCTGCTTACCTGAGATGGAACTTATTGTTTAATCTTACAGATTATGTTTATTAAATATGCTCAGTTCTCATCCTATCTGCATTTTCTGGTAGTTAATGTATCATTTTTGACATAGGCTATAACACATAACTTATAGCGTACAATATGTTATATAATATATGATATAGAATATGTGATATGTGATATAGATATATAATATATAATGACCTCACTAAACGTTTGTCATTTTCTTTACTGAGATCCTGCACATTGATCCCTGTTCATTTTTATTTTTAAGTGAGATTTCATGTTTCCTTCTTTATCATGGTAGGTGGGTCATTTCCTTTATCCTAGATAAATATTGCTACTACATAGGTGAGCTTTTAATTCCAAATATTTCATTTGTAACAGACCAACTTACTAAAATCCCTTAAAACTTTCCATTTTTTTTTCAGATAATTTTTGTGAATTATCTAGACAAAATAATTTTCCTTTCTTAATAAATAGGGTAATTTACTTCATCATCTCTGAAATTTTATCTTTATTTTTCCTTCTGTCCTACCTTCCCTCAATTCATCCTTCCTTCCTCCCTTCCTTCCTTTCTATCTTCCCTTCTTATTTTTGTCTTTTTCTTTGGCTAAAACCTGATGAAAAATGTAGGAGTGCTGATTATGATTATGCCTGTTTTATCCATTATTTCTAAGGGGTTATGCCTGATGCATTTTCATTATGTGCTAGGTGAGATTGACTATGAGATTTTAAGATTTTTTTTTTTATAGTTTAACCATAGTCTTTGTGGCACATCTGGCGTTTATGTGCTAATGTTTAATTTATAATTTTGTTCTAATTTGGTTCTAGGTTTTTAAGTGAGCTAGGACTATGAGTTTTTGTGTCTAGGTGGCAGTGGTCCACATGTGTGCATGCATGTGCATACTATTTCAGATTTGACAATACAGAACTACTAGCCTTCCTAGCTGAATTGGAAAATTTGTAATTTTCATCTGGGCTTTCAAAAAGTTTAAATAACCTGGAACTCATCCTTTCTTAGAGAGTGTGCGTAAACAGCTAACACTATGAGCCTTGTCCAAGCACCATAATCTCTTGCCTAGACCGACTTGATGTCCCAGGTCCTATCCTGAAGTCCCCCTTGGTATATTGTTTATCAAGCAGCTAGAATGGACCTTATATTTGTCAGAACATGTCCCTTCTCTGCTGAGAACTCTCCAGAGCTTCCTGTGTCCTACCCAAGGCTGTAACCCTGCCTTGCTGACCCTTCTCTGCTCCTGTCCCATCTCACTCACTCTCTCCAGCCCCTTGAGGTTCTCTTTGTTGTTTCTGTAATAAAACAGAATTCATCCCAGATTACCACCTAGTGTCTTACTTTGCTTTCTTCAGGCATTCTTCTATGGTCTCTTATCAGAATCACTTTCCTGGCCCACTGTGTACTTCACCCCCCACCGCAATTTTCCTTAAGCTAACACATCTAGGATTTAATTATATACCAATCACTCTTCTAAAGATTTCCCACATTAACTCACTTAATCCTCACGACAACACTGTGGGGTAAAAAACATTCATCCCATTTTGCAGATGAGAAAGATGAGGCATGAATGTTTGAGGTAAATTACCATGTTCACAACAGCTGCTAGGTAGGGTAGTGGGGATCCCAGCCAGATAGGCAGACGCCCACAAGGCCACTCATTCTTTCCACAACTCTCACTGCTTGCCCCGATTTGTTCCCATGACCTACTTCACCACAACCTGACATTCAAGATATATTCAGTGGTTGTCCTATTAGATTGGGGATTTGCTCCCAGCTGGATTCCTGCTCTATTCTTGGGCCCTACAGCGACATTTGGCATTCACAGGCTCCCAATAATACATATATATATTTTTTACTTTTTTTTTTACTTTTATTTTATTATGTTATGTTAGTCAACATTCATTACATCATTAGTTTTTGATGTAGTGTTCCACGATTCATTGTTTGCGTATAACACCCAGTGCTCCATGCAGAATGTGCCCTCTTTAATACCCCTCACCAGGCTAACCCATCCCCCTATTCCCCTTCCCTCTAGAACCCTCAGTTTCTCAGAGTCCATAGTCTCTCATGGTTCGTCTCCCCCTCCGATTCCCCCCCTTCATTTTTCCCTTCCTACTATCTTCTTCTTTTTTTAACACATAATGTATGATTTGTTTCAGAGGTACAGGTCTGTGATTCATCAGTCTTACACAATTCACAACGCTCACCATAGCACATACCCTCCCCATGTCTATCACTCAGCCACCCCATCCCTCCCACCTCCACCACTCCAGCAACCCTCAGTTTGTTTCCTGAGATTAATAATAAATTCAATAAAAGAATTAGGAAAATAAGCTGAGTGTAGAGGTTTTTTTTTTTTGCAGGAGTGAGTCTTTGGTAACTTTTAAAAGCTTTCAGTATAGTTCTTGTTCTATTAGGTCGTCTTCATCCTGAGTCATTGGTCATTTTTTTTTCCTCTAGAAAATTAGTTTTCTAGATGCCTCCCCCACCAACTGTATATATAGAAGGCTACAACTTTAAATATTCTCTATTCATATGAAAAACAATTTCCCTTTTTAGCCTTAATATTGTGCTTTGTGATTTACCTCTTGTTTTTACTCAGTCTAGTAAGGCTGAGTAAAATTATGAGTTAGTAAGGGTTAAAAAAAAAAAGAAGAACTGGTTCCTACATATAATCAATAGACCCACTGCCTTTTCTGATTTCTATTTTTGCTAAAACTCTGTTTCTTGATTCATTTTTTTCCTTTCTTTCATTAATTTCCATCGTCATTATTTTTCACTTTATCTCACTTATTGTCATTTTTCCTTACATAACGATGGAACTACTTGATGCTGAATTTGCCTCTCATTGCAGGTTGGGGCATACCCTATAATTCTGGTGTTTCATTCTTTTATTTCCCAAATAGCCTCCGACTGCAATTTTAATTACTTCCTTTACTCAGTAGTGAATTAAGCATTTTTTTGTTTTCCCAAAGGCTGATAAAGTTTAGATATTTAATCTTTTTATATTAGCTGCTATGTTTGTTGAATGATAATCACATAGTATGGCTACCACAATTTATACTTGTGGGGAAATTGCTGAGGCTTTGCTTGGGCTAGAGACATGGCGTCATTCTTCCTACCTTTTTTAAGGAAATGTGAAAAGAATGCATATTGTTGTTTTCTTCGGGTTCACACATCAATATATATATATTTAATCTGATTATATTCATTGTATGGTTTATTTCTTATACTCTACATCCATTATGATGCTCATTATGAAACAAATTATTATTACCAATAATAAATGTAATGAAAGCTTTGGAATATTGGATACTAACTGTGGAAGATACTGTATGTATTATCTTACTCATTTTTTCTTCAACCCAGTGAGTGTTACTATTTTGATTGACGAATAAATTTGAGGCTTGGAGAGGTTAATTAACTTCCTCAAGATTACATGGCTGGTAAAGAGAAAAGCAAGATTCAAACTCAGATCTGGCTGAATTCAAAGTCTACCTATAATTTTAATCATTGTCATATACTGAGAACATAATCCATCTGGTTTAGTATATATGGGATAGGTTGATAGATTAGTGGATGCTAGTGTACTCCTTAAAAAAGAACTACACATTTTAGAAGCAATTAATATATTTACTTAAAGCAATATGAATATTTTCCCCATCACATGAATTATTTTATGCATTATATTAAAAAATGATGTAATACTCCATTTTATTGATGTTTCACAATTTAACCACTCCCTTATAATTTATTCATGCTAAACATTTCCAGGTATTTTTGTTATTATTCACAGCCATTTGATGACAGGTTTGTCCTCAGCTATGATTATTCCCATGTGATGAAATATTAGAAGTGGAAAAGCAGGATCAAAATTCATTTACATTATAAAGGCCTTTGATCTATATTTTTAAATTTCTCTCCTTAACTGCTATGAGACCTGTATTCTTGCACTTTGCTCATTATTCTAATATTAAAGGATTTTCAATAATTTTATACATAAAGAGTTATCTTTCTTTCATAAATTAAAATGTTTCCTGCCTTTAATAGCCCACTGATAATCAGAGTTGAATGGGCAGTCATTTTCCCATTTATGCAATTTTCTGTGTACTGTCCACAGTAAAGATTTTGTGAAATTTATACAAATAGGTTCAGCAGATGTGGGGTTAATATTATCCCTGGGTATTTCACTTGTGTTAGCATGTTTAAAGGAAAGTTTTCTGGGTTTTTTCCCCTCATCAGCCATTCCTGGTAATAATATAATATATATCAGAATATATATTATGATAAATATTATAATATAATATATTAATATAGAGAGATTATTGTTATTTCATATTCATTTTTGAGCCCTGCAAAATTATTGATGCTCCTATTTTTAAAATGACTTTTCAGTTGACACTCCCTTGTATTTTTATTTTTATGTAGACTAATAGTATCTTCTGTAAATAATAATAATTTTGTCTCATCTTGGCAATAATTTTGCTTCTTAAATTTTTTTGGTGTTGTTTTATGATTGCATTGGCTAGGATTTCAGAACATTATTAAATTAGAATGGTGATAACAGAAATTGGATGCTTATACCTTAGTCGGAATGGCTCTGTGTTTTACATTTGTACAATTGGCTGTTGGTTTCACGTGGATTTTCTT
This sequence comes from Neomonachus schauinslandi, assembly GCF_002201575.2. Lineage (NCBI taxonomy): Eukaryota > Metazoa > Chordata > Mammalia > Carnivora > Phocidae > Neomonachus > Neomonachus schauinslandi. The sequence goes on from NC_058412.1 coordinate 131,122,977, forward strand.
TTTCAGAAATAATTTTTAAATTCCTAGTTTACTAGTATAATTTATTATTAGAGATGATGTTAAATGTGTTATGAAATGCTCTTATTTATATAAAGACTGTGGATTATATATTATGACTTTCTAATGTGATAAAATAGATTCATAGATTTCATATTTATAAACTATGCTTATAGCCATGATTAACCTAACTTGACAAGTTAGAGAGAGAGAGAGAAAGAGAGAGAGAGAGATGATGTTTATTTAATTTTTCTTCTGTTGTGCTGATTCTGTAGACTAATTACTCAGAAATATTTTTTGTAGTTATAAAAAGAGATAGTACTTTGGTGTATGTGTATATGTATACATGTGTTTGTATGTGTGTGATTTTTTTCGGATTTTGCTCTAAAATGTGTACTATGAAATATGTGATAGGGACCATTCTCTCTATAGGATTTTTTTTTCTTTTTCTGGGATGATGTAAAAAAATAGGGATCTGCTGTCCTTTTATTTAAAATGATTCATCCTGTAAGTACATCTATACTGGGCATGATAAAATAAACCCAATAGGTTAGGATAGAAAGCCACAAAACATAACCACACATATGTGAAACTTTATTATTACACAGCCTCCATTGCAGGTCCCTGTGGGAATGATGAGCTATTTAATAAATTATGCCAGGTCAATTCTATATAGAAACATAAAATTGAATCTCAGGCTCACACTAGACACAAAAATCAATTTCAGAGGGATTTATGCTTTAAATATGAAAGATAATACATTAATTTTTAAAAGAAAGCTTAGAAGAATATCTTATAACATTGGAATAGGGAATTTTAAATTATAAATATGACAAAAATGAGAAACCATAAAGAAAAATATTAACATGCTGAATTATATTAAAAATGGATTTTTACCAAAAAAAATATTATGAGGCTGAAAAGACAAACCACATAATGGGAGAAATATTTTCAAGATCTATAACCAAGTGTAGCATCCAGAAAATATAAACAGCATCTACAAATCAATAATAAAAAGCAAACTCATTCTGCTGAAGGTGTTAGAAAAGTAAACGGGCATGCTGAGTAAAAGCAGTAATATATTCTCAAAATCATTGGTAGTCGTGTATGCAAATCAAAATCACAATGAGATACCATCTTACACATATTATATTGGCAAAAATTAAAGAGTCAGATGATACCAAGTGGTGATTTCTTTCCTCAGGGGTGCAAACTGCCATAACTGCTTTGAAAAGGAAGGTGGCATTACCCAGTGAAGTTAAAGATATGCACACGTACATTTCAAAATTTCAACTCCTAGGAATATACTCGGAGAACCTCTTGCCTATGTTTATGAGAAGACACATGAAAGTATATTTCGAGTAGCATTTTCTATAATAGCGAAACATTTGGAAACAGCCCCAGTGTCCATCAGTAGCAGAATGAACAAATAGAATGGGTAGATACATTTTTAATATTTAGACCGTGGAACACTATGGAAGAATGTCAATGAGTGAATATGGAATGAGACTCAAAAACTTTGTTTATCTATGGAAACGAGTGGAATTCACAGAATTCTTGGACTATGATTTCATTTATATAAAAGTCAAAGCTATGCAATACAATATATTGCTAGAGGTATGTCGTGAACGTGTTAATACTATTTTTAAAAAGGCAAAGGAAGGATTTTCAAGGGAAATGATATGTAAGAATCAGGACAGACATTTCCTCTGAGAACTAGCATTGATGAAGGAATGTACAGGGGCTTTCAAATAATTTTTCTAGTTCTTAAGCTTATTCATGGATATGTGGTGCTAATTTTATTTTTCTTTAAAACTTTCATATATAGGTACTTTTCTGTAGAATATATATAAATATATGTATATGTATATATATATGAGAGTAATTAAAATATGCAAGCTCTTTCACGAGCTTAGTTATATATAACTTTAGTTCCTTCTATGCTTTTTGATTTGTTTCCTTCACCTTTTTGAGTCAAATAACATGTTTATATTCTTTCTAGAAAGTTCCTATTCTTAGATTTTAAAATATTCACTATATATAGCTTCTTTTAACAGTTACTTAGTTGGACATTAAATCATATTTTCTTTGAATGTAGCTTTGCATATAATCTTTAGACATTAGTATGTACTAATTGTGTCATCATGATTATTTTCTTTCTTTTTTTTTTTTTTAAAGATTTTATTTATTGTGGTGCGTGGGTGGCTCAGTCGATTAAGTGTCTGCCTTTGGCTCAGCTCATGATCCCAGGCTCCCTGCTCGGTGGAGAGCCTGCTTCTCCCTCTCCCTCTGCTGTCCCTCCCCCATCCCTGCTTGTTCTCTCTCTCTCTGTCAAATGAATAAATAAAATCTTTAAAAATAAATAAAATAAAAATAAAGATTTTATTTATTCATTTGAGAGAGAGAGAGCATGAGTGGGGAGGAGGGGCAGAGGGAGAAGGAGAGGGAGAAGCAAACCCCCCGCTGAGCAGGGAGCCCCACGTGGGGTTCCATCTGAGGACCCTCAGATCATGACCCGAGCCTAAGGCAGCTGCTTGACTGACTGAGCCACCCAGGTGCCCCTCGATTATTTTCTTAATCAGCCTTTATGGTACTTTCACTTTTCTTTCAGACCTTGGAATTGTTTTCATCCTCACAAGTTTTTCAGTTGTTTTAATTCATTGTCCTTTTGCTTTTCCTTTCTTTTCTTTTTTCTTTTTTTTTTTTCTTTTTTTTAAGTAGGCTCCATGCCCAACACGGGGCCTGAACTCACGACCCTGAGATCAAGACCTGAGAGGAGATCAAGAGAGTTGGAGGCTCAACTGACTGAGCCACCCAGGCACCCTTGTTTTGCTTTTCATTCACAGATTGTTTGCAACGTGTTAAGAGAATTTAGAAATATTCTTTTCTTGCCATGTAGGATATGGTTTTTCTCAAAAATATTTTCAATTGTTAAGTATAAAAAAAATCCAGAAAAGCACACAAAGCCAATGTGATTATGATGAGAATACCCTTATACCTGCCACCTATATCAGGGGTCAGCTTTAGTAGTGACCCTTTCAATCTATAGGTCCCCTTCTTCAGCTCATATAACCCCTGTCTTACGTTTTGTTTGTTGAAGAAAGAAGGTCATTTCTCCTATAGTTTCCCACACTGTGGATTTTGTTGATTGCATTACTGTGATACAGTTTAATATTTTTCTTTGTTGATTCTATCATCTATTGTCTGTTTGTCTATCTATGTATTTCTGGCAAAAATACTTTACAGCTATGTGTATTCTTCATTAAGAGGCAGAAAACCTTGTGGCTCCTGGGTGGCTCAGTTGGTTGGGCTACCAACTCTTGGTTTCAGCTCAGATCATGATCCTGGGGTCATGAGATCCTGCCCCACAACGGCCTTCATGCTCAGCCCGGAGTCGGCTTGGGTTTCTCTCTCCCTCTCTCATCGCTCCTCCGTCCACTCTCTCTCACTCACTCTCTCAAATAAATAAATAAATCTTAAAAAAAAAAAAAGAGATAATTTTCACACCCACTGAATTGCTGTTTTTGAAAAAACATCAACAACAAAAGTTGGTGAGGATGTGGGGCATCCCGAACTCTCACACATCATTTGCAGAGATGTAAAACAGTGCAATTCCTTTGAGAAAAGTTCTGCCAGCTTCTAATAAAATTAAGCATACATTTCCCTGGGGTCCAGCCATGACACTCTTAGGAGCTTACCCGAGACTGAAAAGAAAACATATGTTCACAAAAGGACTTGTGCAGGAATATTTACAGAAGCTTGATGCCTAATAGCCCAAACCTGGAAATATCCCAGGTGATTGTTGATGGAAGAAAGAATAAGCACACTTTGCAATATTTATACAAATGAATACTCTTCAGCAATTACAGAACCGATCTGGTGATACACACAATAGGATGGTGAGGTCTAATATTATGCTCAGATCAAGGAATCTTATAAAGCAGTCATTTTGTGTAATTTCTGTTTATATGAACTTCTTTTACGTTTTCCCTTTTTAATTCATGTTTCCTGTTTCTGTTTCCAAATGCTTTCTGTTTCTTTTTTGGGTTTCTCTTTCTGTTTTTCCTAGGGATTTGAAACTTAACTCAATTTCTTTTCTAACAGTCTCCTCCTTTCATTATAAAACAACATAAAATCGTCAAGCTTAAACCATCATCTGTTAGCTCTTTTGAAAGATAAAATACTTAAGATATTTTTATTATCTATTGTCACCACAATATTATCATAGTTTTCTTTAAATATTTTTCTTTTAATTAATATTTTAATATTTCAGTGAATTTTAAACCTTGTGAACAATAACTGAGGCAGTCTGTCTTTCATGATGTACTTTGTTGTTGCATGTCTTCCACTTTAAAAATTTTTATTTCTTTATCTCTGGCTAAAATAATTATTTGGGATGTTTTTTGTTTTTTGATTTTTTCAGGAAGGACCCTAAATGTAATACTAAATGCAATACTTTCTGAGAACTTACACATCAGAAAATACATCTCAATTGCATTTGCAAATTGAACTTGTGAGCTTAAAATTCTGGTATCAAAATACTCAAAGACCCTTGGGTATTGCTTTTAACATGTGAGAATGTAGGATATATCAATCTCTCTCTCTCCCTCCCTCTCTCTCTTTCTCTCTCTCCCCACCTCCCTCCCACCCTCAGCCTCCCTGTCCCTCTTTTCTTTTATTGCTGGCTTTTTTTTTTCTTTGATAAGATCCTTGGCATTTTTTTTTCCTTATCTTAAAATTTCAAAAATGTTTTCAATACATGTCTGTGTATTGATGGCTTCTTAAAACTGTTACTTCCTTCTTAAAGGTAATTGGAATATGTCAGAAAACTAGAGACAAGGTCCGGAATGAAAACAGAGCATTCAGAGCCATTAAAATAAGGATGATGTTCAGTTCATGGAACTTAATGAGATCAAATAGAAAGAAGAGACGTGGGAAGAGGTTTGGGAGGAAGACCGAAAACCCCCCCAACTCCACAGGTGGGTGGGAGAGGAGCAGAGAGCAATGAACACTGAGATGAGTCAGGTAGGAGGAAAACAGGAGAGGTGGTTGTCACAGAAGCTGAAAGAGAAGTCACGAAAGGAAAAAAATCCACTCTTTTATGGGCTTGCTCGTAAGTGTCATCGCTAAGAGAGTAACTGATTAAAGAGTAAAGGAAAGAAACAGACCCCATATGCATTTTAGGCTTATGTGTCATTTTAAATCTTGTTCCTGGATGTTCAGTACATACAAGTGTATACAGAGTAACAAAATGAGCACCACTTTCTCCATCACCTGTTTGTGTTTATGAAATTCCTTTGCAGCCACTTGTATATTTCTCCTGTATCTAACTCACCTAATACTATGGATCTTTCCAAAGAGATAATCATCAGCTTCTTTATTATAATGATAACCTCTGTTTAATTAGCTCAGCCTCTTTTCTCTATTAATTTACATTCTTTTTTTCTTTCAGCAATTTAAGACTCTGTTTTCGTTTAAGTTTTTTTCTCTACTGCATCCTATAAGTTTTAATTTTTTGTTGTTGCTTTTGTAATATCCTCTACAGGCTTGAAAAAATAATGTATTCTGTTTAATTGTTGGGTCCAGGGTTCAATATATGGCTACAGATCCAATTTAGTCTATCAGTTTATTTTTGAAGCTCTGTTTTATTTTGCTTTATATTTCCTGAAGCTATGTTTTTAGAGACATATAATTTTCAACTCCTTTTATGTTCTTGGCAAATTGAACATTTTTATTATAGTATACTGGTACAGTTTATCTTAATGTTTTTTGCCTGAAGGTCTACTTCATTTGGTGTATTGTCACCAAATTGTTTGGCTAATATTTATTATTTATACAAATAATAATTCTATATAATATTTATTTGTATATCTTTTCTCATTCTTACTTTCATGTTTTAGTCTATCTTGTGTTAACTATATATACTCAGATTTTTTAATTACAGTTACGCAATCATTGTCTTTTAATCAGATACTAAGTTGACATGTATTGTGATTACAGATATACATGGCTTTATTTCTCAGTCACCTTCTATTATTTCAATTTTCCCTGTTTTAAATTTTGGTTGTTCCTTTCTTTCATAATATTGGATTATCTTATTTTTGTTGTGATTATAACACTTTTTCTTCTACAGGTTTAGAAGTTAACAACTTTCTTTCTATATACATTGTGTTATCCTTGAAATTACAACAGGCACATATAATCAACTCTAAAATCAGTACCCTTTCTGTACTCCTGAAGTCACCTAAAGCTCCATAATTCTGAGGACTCCCTTCTCAGAACATGATCTGCTGTTCAGTGTTTAGTCTGTAATTTTTACATACAAATTATACATTTTTACTGTTGTGTGCAAACAGTTTTACTCAGATGTGGATTTGCCTGCAGGTTTACCAATATCTTTTTTCACTCCTTCTATCAGCCTCTTAGATCTTTCTTCCCAGGTGGTATTCTTTTTTTTTTGTAAAGGATATCCTTTGGAAGTGGTGGTCTATGTTAGTAAATTCTTTCAGTTTATATTTGAGAATATTTTTTTTTATTTTACCCTCATTCTTCAAAGATTGTTTCACTGAGTGTAAATTCTAAATTGATAGTATTTTTTTTGTGTGTTATCACAAAATGTTATTTATGTGTCATATGACTTCCATGGTAACTGTGGAAAAATCAGCTGTTGATCTACTCAGTCTTGTTTTGTTAGCAGTTTTCTATTCATTCTAACTGTTCTACAATCTTCTTTTAGTGTTTGGTGTTCTGCGCTCTTACAATCATGGTCTAATGATTTATGTCTGTTGTAACATCTGGAAAATTCTCAGCCATTCTCTCTTCTTATATTCCTTCTCTAATTCTTTCCATTTTTCCCTTCTGGGACTCTGGTTAAACATATAAAACTTTTCTTACCTTGCATGCTCTTAACTTTTTGTCATAGTTTTCTATTGCTTTGTCATTCTGGGCATCAGTAAGATATTTATATCTCTCTTTCAGTTCTCTGACTCTCTCTTCATCTATCAGATTTGTTATGAACCCATACATTCATCTTTTAAAATTTCAATTAAAATTAAATCTATTATTAGAGAAGTATTCTTTTATTCTTTTTCATTGTATGCAATCAATTTTCTTATTCCTCATTAATATTTTCTTTTTTTAAAAAAGATTTTTTATTTATTTATTAGAGAGAGAGAGCAAGCATGAGTCAGGGGCAGAGGGAGAGGAAGAAGCAGACTCCCCACCAATCTGGGAGCCCAATGTGGGGCTCGATCCCAGGACCCTGAGATCATGACCTGAGTTGAAGGCAGACACTTAACTAACTGAGCCACCCAGGCTCCCCTCCTCATTAATATTTTCAAGTTGCTCTTTTATCTCATCAAACATATGCAATACATTTGATACTTTCAGTATCTAAAATATTATAGACTTGACACTGCTATTCGTTGCTTCTATTGATTTTCCCTCATTTTCTCTTATTTTCCCATGTTTTGTGATGTTCAGTATGATCCCATACTTTCTAAAACCTGATCTCTGGGAATTCTATGAGACCTACTTTGAGAACATGCTACCCAGTGAGGATTTGCATTTGTCACTATGAATATCTGGAAGCTATACTATACCAAGACCACTTTAAAAGATTTTCTGTGACTGAATTTTTTATATCACACAGATAAAGTGAATTTGAACCCTAAATCCCAGTAAGGGCCAATTATAGATTACACATTTCAGGATGAACAAAGTTTCTTTTGCAGATAGAGTAAAAACTCATACAGAGAATGTCTTTACTACTTTTGTAAAATGGGATGAGTTATTCTTCATTTTAACTTATCACTAAAGATACTATCATTGGAGATTCTAGATAATACAGGAATCTCTGCTCCAACTTGTTGCCTTCTGAGGGACTAAAGCTAGTCTCCCATCTACCTCAGGACACCCAACTGAATGCTTCGTGTGACTCATGAAATTGGCAGAAGCCCTTACAGTAGCTTCCTGCCTCAATGACCTTTGGGATGAATATTCTCCTTCATATCACAGCTATGTGTTTAAAGCAGTATTTTAGATGTATATTTTATTCAGAGTTTTAGACATTTTGTAGAAGGAGAGATTTTTAGGATATCTGGTCTACTATATTTTTAAGAAATTAGAGTCAAGTCCCTCACATTAGGAGTAGAGATGAGAGACAGAGATGAACTACCTGACATCTTCTCAAGAGCTAGATTTTTGCCTCTTGATTGTTTGTTCTTTTCGTGAGACCCTAAAATGGAGCACATTCTTGTGAGAATTAGATTTGCTACAGATACATTTTGAAGTAATGTTAGAAAACAACAAAGTTCAGTTGATGAGGCTCTTCAACTTGAGAAAGAAAACACAGTAGGGGAAGGACACTGGGGCTTTGGAAAACCAACGAAGTCATAAAGAACTCCAGGTACTTTTCAAGGAAGAGAAATTACAAGAGACTAAGGCAAACATGAAAAGGAGATCATGGAAATTATGGCATTTGCATATTTCCAAATTTAATAGATGGCTGACTGTCCAAATATCTGTATTAAGAATTTTTTAAATGCTCTTTCTCAGTAAAGCTAAATTTACTTGTGTGTATCAGTTAATTATTTAAAGCTGTAAAATTCAGGGTGCCTGGGTGGCTCAGTCAGTTAAGCATCCAACTCTCGATTTCAACTCAGGTCATGATCTTAGGATCGTGGGATCCAGCCCTGCACTGGGTTCTGCACACTCAGTGCAGAGTCTGCTTGAGATTCTCTCTCCCTCTCCCTGTGCCCCTCCCCCCACCCATGCTCTCTAAATAAATAAATAAATAAAATCTAAAAAAATTAAAAAATAAGACTGTAAAATTCTACCTCTTCATTGTTTGAGTCACAAAAATTGACTTGACACATGTTTTTTGTTGAACTGTGTAATTTTGACTTGTTGGTTTTTTAGAAGAAAACACTCAGGCCACTGCTTTGGGATTATGTTGACCCTACTTTCAATCTTAATATTGGATTGAATTTCAAAAAGAAAAAATGGTAATTTTACAAAGATAATATAATTCTTAGCTGTGATGGTCTGTGTGTACCTCTTCAAAAAAAAAAAAAATAAGAACAATTATCTAAATATTTTAGCTAAGCATGTGGCTCCCAAACTCTGAAAATCTAATTTTTTTTACGATTCATATGCCATTATAAATATATGCACCAAAGGCAGACATGGTTGTTTGCCCCCACTCCCACTTCTATTATTCACTCAGACCTCAACTTTCAGTCAGATTCAGTTGCTTCCCACTCAGCTCCCGCAGATTGTAAATCCTCCCTGTTGAGTTGCGTAGCAACTGACACTCAACTTCACCTGCAAAAGGTTAGTCCAACATCTTTCATTTTTTCTTATTTTTTTTGACTCTAGAAATAAGCAAGCCAGCTGGTAGCATTCTAAACAGAGTTGCTCAGATCTGGGTTTTCAGCACAACGCTATTGTTTTCCCAGTTGTTGCAAATGAAGGGCTATAATAGAAAGAACACTCCAAAGGGGCAGGGAACCTGAAACCTAGGCTTATCTCTGCCAGTAATTGGCCATATGAGCATAACTTCTCTTTTCCCCTTTCTTGACCTTCTTTTACTCTTTTATATAATGAAGTAGTTAAATGACGTGATCATCTGGATTGCTTCTGGGTCTGATGTTCCGGCAATCACACAAAGGAAAATATTTGTGAGTGCACTGATCTAGGTGACCTTATACATCTTTAAGTAGGCCCCATTATGCAGTTCCTGGTTTCAACACTCCTCACACTGTATTCTATATAAATGGTGTCTCTTGGAGGAATTCCAGGGGGAGCTGTTTACATGGCTTAAAATGGGCAAGTCAGCTCTCTCTATGTCCAAGTTAAATACTCATAGAATATGCAAGGTAAGATTCTGGTGTCTCTGCTTTCTTCATGGGGGATCTAAAGTTCAGAGTGATTAAATCCGTTGCTCAGGGTTAGATGGTAGGTGGTAGCCTTGGAATTTGGACATTAGGCAGCCAGACTCCATAAGCCTCTTTAATCAGGCTTTAAGGTCATCTCTCATTTGACTACGGCAGATAGATAGATAGATAAAGAGTATTTTTTCAGGACTCAATTGCAAATGGCAGAAAGATAGAAAATTGCTTCAATCTGGCTTAAAAAGTAAAAAATAATTAGTTAAGTAGCATAATTATTAGTTGAAATAAATAAAAGGTCCAGACATGTGTTATGTCAGGTTTGGGATCAAGGTTTCCCTTTCCACCTCTGAACTGTGCCCTCCACTGTATTATCTTTGTTCTGAGACAAGCACACCCCATGTGGTAATGCAATGAGAGCTAAATTCTAAATCTCACTTTGTTAGAAACCCCAGCGGAAAGACAAATGCTCTTTCCCAAGAACTCCAGTTGAAGTCATAAGTTGGAAGCTCTCCGTTGCCAGTTTGGGCCATCTGCCCGGGGTCCCAGTGACCAGTAGGTATTGTATACTCTGTCCCCAAGCCTGGGGTACCCACTCAATCCTGAGCTGTATGAGGGAAATGTTAGTCTCACTGAATCACCAGGAAGGAAACAATGTCAGACATGACAGTGGGGCTCTGAGAAGAAAATCATGGTCCCAGAAGTGAGGATGGGTAGATGCTGGGTGAACAAAATACAACTTTCACCCTCTACAGATGTTTTCACTTTCAAAATTTGAGCTGTCACTGCCGGACTCAGGAACAAATGCAGTGAGAGACGAAATCCTGCGTTTTGAAGTATTCTATTCTCTACGTAATGTTTTTTCAGCTAAGCCAACTGACATTACTCCGAGACACCTGTCGATTGCCAGGTTGTAGCTCTGGCTACATAAGAAAAATATTATTTTATATGAATCTCCTCTTCTTTTGCCCTTCATGCTCTAGCTTTGACATTGTCTCAGAAACAGAGCTGGGCAAAAGGAGACAATATTATAGGTAGGTAGTAATTTGGAAGGAAACCCACTAATTTTCCCAATAGTATTTCCTTTACAGTATCCTTAATCTGGCTTTTAATGTCTCACACAACAGCCTCAGGAAATTGGCATTCTCCTTTGACAGGGCGTGCTGCTTCAACTCACAGACCTGAGCAGAATGGCGACTTGGAGCATTCTATTCTTTCCAGAGATTATTAATATGTCATCTTTCCCCTGATAAGAATTTTTCAGAAATAGCCAGTATTCTCTCAGATGAGTTTTCAGGACCATCTCTTGAATGCCTCCACAAGAGAAAAAAATGATCAAATGATTTGTTGATAATTTGAGAAGATAGTTCTATTCAATGAAGAAAGCTTACTGAAAAACATGCTGACTCTACAGATTTTTTTTTTTTAAACAGGAATGGTACATTCTCAACAGTAGAATCTGTGCCTTTTCTTTCCTTTGCTGCTCCCTTAGTAAACAGTAGGTGCATGCTTTGTGTTCACTGCAAGAAATAACTTGACAAATTATGCTTCAACATTAGCAAGTGACACTGCAAACATTTCAAATTTGATAATGTATTTATCTCACGCACAAAATGATATAAAATTGACATTGAAAGAGAGAAACGTGCACCACATTGCTAGTACGGAACTGACCCATTAGACCTTTCCTATTCTATGAATTGGGTATGATTTCCTCATTCTCAAGAATATTTATATAGAATAGTTCTTCTTGGGGAACGTTCCTAGGGCCTTTTCACCATTATCTCGTAGGAACAATCTTTGCTTTGTTTCTAACTCCCCTTCTCAGCATGCAACACATGCCTCACACACATTACTTACTTAACAGAAATTTGTTGAATGAATTAATGAGGGTGAGTGCATCTTTATTTTTAATTTCATAACTTGATTAGTCTCAGAGACTTGAAAAACCACTTATGGGATAGAAAAACCTCTGCATTTTCTGTGAGTGGAAATTCTTTTGACAGGAGCTTGAATTGAAGATGAGCCTGTTGAAAAAAACATAATTTACTGTTTGAAACATGTTAACTTGATTTTTTTAAATAAAAGGAATCAAGTAAAAGAAGCCTCAGCTCCTTCCAAATAGTAAAGCATATTTTCCATTGAGTAATAGCAGGTAACATTTAATTTATGAATCATAATGAGTATCCCTATTTCAGAAACTAATTGAATTTGACCCTGGTACAAATTTGTAATATGAAATGAACAAGAGGCCATAAGAAAATGCAAAATAGAGCTTAACGCAGTGACCACATCATATTAATATTTGCAGACCATGGAGGCTCCAGCTGATAAATGATCTATGCAACAGCATAATTATGCCACTATTGCTGCAAATGGAAGTGTGATGTATACAAAATAAAGCCTGATTAAGTGTCATCAGAAGGGCTCCAATGGATTAGCAGCCTAAATAATGTCATGTTGATTCAAAAAAAAAAATAATGTCATGTTGAAGATGAAAACAATGACTAATTAGTTGTTCACTGTGTCATAAAAACAAACAAACAAAAAACCACAATGATACCTAGCATGGTCAGTTGCCATTTCAATTATGACTGGGCATTCTTCCCTTGTTATACATAGAGACTAAACAGTTGGGTTTTTTTTTTTTTTTAAAGATTTTATTTATTTATTTGACAGAGAGAGAGAGAGAGCAGGAACACAAGCAGGGGGAGTGGGAGAGGGAGAAGCAGGTTTCCCGCAGAGCAGGGAGCCCGATGTGGGACTCGATCCCAGGACCCTGGGATCATGACCTGAGCCGAAGGCAGACGCTTAACGACTGAGCCACCCAGGCGCCCAACAGTTGGGTTTTTTTAATTGCTTTTCCTTGGCATCTGGATTAGGTATTGTCAGTCAGAGTGTAATTTAAGATTTAAATCACTCTGACCAGATATTATTAGATTTAGTAGAGTGTGTAAATTATGGTGGTCGGCAAATTAACTTATCTTGGTATAAACACATACTCCGTATGAGAAGGATTTGTTTATTTATTTATTTATTTTTATTTTTTATTGTTATGTTAATCCCCATACATTACATCATTAGTTTTAGATGTGGTGTTCCATGATTCATTGTTTGTGCATAACACCCAGTGCTCCATGCAGAACGTGCCCTCTTTAATACCCCTCACCAGGCTAACCCATCCCCCTATTCCCCTTCCCTCTAGAACCCTCAGTTTGTTTTTCAGAGTCCATCGTCTCTCATGGTTCATCTCCCCCTCCGATTTCCCCCCGTTCATTCTTCCCCTCCTGCTATCTTTTTTTTTTTTTTAACATATATTGCATTATTTGTTTCAGAGGTACAGATCTGAGATTCAACAGTCTTGCACAATTCACAGCGCTCACCAGAGCACATACCCTCCCCAGTGTCTATCACCCAGTCACCCCATCCCTCCCACCCCACCCCACTCCAGCAACCCTCAGTTTGTTTCTTGAGATTAAGAATTCCTCATATCAGTGAGGTCATATGATACATGTCTTTCTCTGTTTGACTTATTTCACTCAGCATAATACCCTCCAGTTCCATCCACGTCATTGCAAATGGCAAGATCTCATTCCTTTTGATGGCTGCATAATATTCCATTGTATATATATGCCACTTCTTCTTTATCCATTCATCTGTCGATGGACATCTTGGCTCTTTCCACAGTTTGGCTATTGTGGACATTGCTGCTATAAACATCGGGGTGCACGTACCCTTTCGGATCCCTACTTTTGTATCTTTGGGGTAAATACCCAGTAGTGCAATTGCTGGATCGTATGGTAGCTCTCTTTTCAACTTTTTGAGGAACCTCCATACTGTTTTCCAGAGTGGCTGCACCAGCTTGCATTCCCACCAACAGTGTAGGAGGGTTCCCCTTTCTCCGCATCCCCGCCAACATCTGTCCTTTCCTGACTTGTTAATTTGAGTCATTCTGACTGGTGTGAAGTGGTATCTCATTGAGGTTTTGATTTCGATTTCCCTGATGCCGAGCGATATTGAGCACTTTTTCATGTGTCTGTGGCCATTTGGATGTCTTCTTTGGAAAAATGTCTGTTCATGTCTTCTGCCCATTTCTTGATTGGATTCTTTGTTCTTTGGGTGTTGAGTTTGGTAAGTTCTTTATAGATTTTGGATACTAGCCCTTTATCTGATATGTCATTTGCAAATATCTTCTCCCATTCTGTCGGTTGTCTTTTGGTTTTGTTGACTGTTTCCTTTGCTTTGCAGAAGCTTTTTATCTTGATGAAGTCCCAATAGTTCATTTTTGCCCTTGCTTCCTTTGCCTTTGGTGATGTTTCTAGGAAGAAGTTGCTGTGGCTGAGGTTGAAGAGGTTGCTGCCTGTGTTCTCCTTTAGGATTTTGATGGACTCCTGTCTCACATTGAGGTCTTTCAACCATTTGGAGTCTATTTTTATGTGTGGTGTAAGGAAATGGTCCAGTTTCATTCTTCTGCAAGTGGCTATCCAGTTTTCCCAACACGGTTTGTTGAAGAGACTGTCTTTTTTCCATTGGACATTCTTTCCTGCTTTGTCAAAGATTAGTTGACCAAAGAGTTTAAAAGTTATGGGGTTTGCTCCATGCTGTGCTATTTCCTATCAGCTGCGCTAAGGGGGAGAAAAACTTGGCTCTCTTTGAAGGCTGCAGTTCCAGCTCTGTATCATCATAGGGCAAATGGAGATCATGCCCTACTCTTTCTCCATTAAGTGAGAGGTGTCAGAATGTTCTGATTCCATGTGTGTGGAATGAACTTATCACCAGGTGTTCACAGGAGCAAAAGCTAACTAGGTCCAGTTGGTCCTTCTTGTGTCTACGACTAGCCATCTGCCCTGTTGTGCAGTTCTGAGTTCTCATGCCACTGATGTTTTGGAAATAGAGTATGATCTTGAACCCAATCTGGCCACTAGCTACCTTGGCCCAATAGCCATTTTGGGTTTTTGCTCATTTCTCTATCTGGATCCTAGCTCTGATAATCCCTGTATCATTAAGGACTCTTTATTATTAATGACAGAAAACTATTTCAAATTGTTCTAATCAAAAATAAGGGAATCTATTGGTTCACATAATTTAAAAGTTCAAATAGAGTGTTGGTTACAGGCATAACTAGATCCAGCAGCTCAAACAATGTCATCAGGATTCTTTTCCTTTCATCTCCCTTTGCTCTTCTTTCATTTCTCTTGGCTTCCTTCTGAATCAGGTGCTCACTCCACAAGTGGTGGTGGAGATGGCCACCAAGAGCTCCATGTGTATAACCAACTTGTAATTCCCAATAGTTCCAACACAATTTAGGCTAAAAGATCATTGGCTCTAATTGGCTTGGTTAAATAATGTGACACCTTAAGCCCCCCACCCCCCACCAAAGCATGTAGACTTTTACTGTGGCATGTCAAATAAAATCAGGTTACTCCAACCTGAGAAAGATCAAATGGATTCTTGGCAGGCAAAAACAGCAACCATTTACTGTATCTTCAGTAGCAGAAAGTGTCTAAGCCCATGTCATTTTCTTCCTAGCCACATAGCTAGATTGCATTTCTCAGCTTACTTTGCAGTTAGGTATAACCATGTGGTTGGGTTGCAGCCAATGGAATGCGGGAGAAGTGATGTCACCAACCTTAGGGAAGATCCCTGTCAACCTCTCATGGAAGGCTCTCAAATTCTTCTCTGTATGCTAGCTGGATGTTAAACACTAGTCACCTTACAAGCTGCAGGTTGAGGATGACACTGTACCTATCAACCCAGGTTCCTGAGTGGGACAGACCCTATAGCTCCCTCTCCCACCATGCCCATTTGGATTTTATGTGAGTGAGAAATAGAAAAAACAAAAAACAACAACAACAAAAACCCCATTAAGCCACTGAAATTTCAGAGTTATTCTATTCTGTCAACTAATATCCTCCAATATATCCTTTAAATACCTAATATGCCTTTTAATATATCCCAGCTTAACCTCCATGGTAAACAGTTTCCTATTCAGAGCAAAGAACTATAACCAACTAAAGGTTTCATTATTAGACCTCCTTATGTCAGACATGATGAAGTCCCATTTACCATTATTTTATTTTTATACATTTTGCATTCTAAAAACTTTTGCCTACCCCAGGGTTGCAAGGAATATCTCCTATATTTTTAGGTAGAAGTCTTCCAGTTTTAGGTTTTACATTTTGAATTAATTTTTGTGTATGCTATGAGGAAAAGGTCAATGTTCAGTGTTTTCCTCATGGAATATCTATCAGCCCATTTGTTTAAAAATAATTTTTCTTCCTCAGTTAGATTGATTTGGCACCTTTGTCAAAATCAGATAATTGTTTATATATGTCTCTATGTCTGAACTCTCTTTTCTGTCCCATTGATATATAATTCTATCTTTTCACTGGTGCCAAATTATTTTAATTACTGTAGCTTTATAATAAAGTCATTAAATTAGGTGGGCAAATCCTCCAGCTTTTCTCTTTTTGAAAATTGCTTTGGTTATTCCAAGTCCTTTACATTTTCAAATGAATTGTAGAATCTTCCCTGCACTATACAGTCCTTCAGATTCATTGTGTATATTTTCCCCTCTCCTAGACTCAACTATTTCTCTAAGGATCCCTGCTTCCTTTTACTGGATAATGGTATTAGAAACCAAGATCTGTATGCTAAATGTACTCAATGCTACTGGGGTGTCAATGCTCTTGGCTAGCAGAGCAAGGAAATATATCTATGTGTTTGAACACATGTATACACATAGATCTGCAAATATTTTTATATATTTTATATATAACCATCTCTGTCTATATTAAGCTAAATGCTTAATATAAACTAAACCATTAAACCACGTGGATCATTCTAATCCTTTACTCTTGCTTATCCAGAACTTCTTATTCCAACAGTAAGAAATCTGGTTCCCACCATCTGCTATTTCCTTAATTGTTCAATTACATTACCTGTATAGTAATATCACAGTTGTTAATCCATACTCTATACTAAACTACAGTGCTTACATATGGTTTCTTTTGCCTTAAAGGCTTCACTTATTTACAAAGTTACTTAGGTCAGCACTTTTTTCTCCCATGCCCTTCAGTGAATTCTTTCATACATTTGTAATACAATTAGATTGTTTTGTCACTTTCTGCATTCCATCCAGGGATCCTCTGACCTCCTAAATGATTCTTAAATTTGCATACACTAAGATTCACTCTTTGTACTATGAAGTTGTATGGCTTTTAACAAGTGCATAGTACCATGTATTCACAATTACAGTATCATATCATACAGAGTAATTTCATTGCCACAAAGAATTCCCTGTTCTTAACTTATTCAACCCCAGCTGAACCTCTGGCAACCAATAATCTTATATTCTCTATCATTTTGCCTTTTCCTGAATATTGTAAATTGGAATCATACAGTATGTAACCTTTTCAGACTGACTTTTTTCATTTAACAAGGTACATTTAAGATTGATCCATGTATTTTTGTGATAATTTTCTCTTGCTGCTTTAAAGATTTTCTACTTATCCCTATTGATTTCAAATTACCTTTTAGCAGGTTGAGTATGATATGTCTAGGTGATTTTTTTTTCTGCTTATGCTACTTGGATTTTCTTTAGCTTCAAGAACTTATGGAGTAATATTTTCACTAAATTTCACCAAATTTACTAAATGGTGGGACTTTCCCACCATTATTTCTTCAAATAATTTTTCTGTCCTTTCTTTGTCTCTTTTTGTACTCCAGTGGTATGAATGTTGGGATGTTTAATATTCTCTTACATGTTTCCAAGGCTCTGTTTATTTTTCTTCAATATTTTTTGTCTGTTATTTGGTTGTAAAATTTCTATTGTTCTATATTCCAGTCCCTGATTTTTTTTTCTGCTTTGTCCAGTCTGCTTTTGTGCCCATCTAATAAGTTTTCCATTTTTATTACTGTACTTTTTAAGGTTTAATTTCACATTTTTTTTTCTTTTTGATAGTTTCCTTTTCTCTGGCACAATTCTCCATTTATTCACTTATTATTGGCATATCTCGTATTAATTATTTGAACACATTTATAATATATGCATTGAAGTATTCATCTACTCAATCCAAAATGTGTTCCCATTCAGAGTCAGTTTCTACTGTCTCCCTGTTTCCAGAGCACAGGTAAGACTTTCCATTTTTGTTACATGCCTCAGCAATTTTTGGTTTAAATCTACACATCGTTGATGATGCATTGTAGCAACTCTGGATTCTATTTATTCTTCCAAATGTTGTTGATGTTTTTATTTTGCAGGCATATAATTTGCCTGGGCTCCAACTGTAAAATCTGTCTCCCTCACTCAGAGAAGTCACAGATAACTATGCCTGAAGTTTTATTTGTTTGCTTGTTTGGTTTTTAGCACCCTAATTACCCATCCTTTTGCTAGTGTAATTAGCACTCAGCCAATGATTTATTTGCCCTCTGGGTTTTATGTGGGTTAAGGAATTCATTTAGATGTGCCATTGATTTAAAGTTTCTCTGGGTTTATAAAAATGAATGAAATCTTGCCATTTGCAACAACGTGGATGGAACTAGAGAGTATTATGTTAATCAGAGAAAGACAACCATAAGATTTCACTCATATGTGGAATTTAAGGAACAAAACAGATGAATATAGGGGAAAAAAAGAAAAAAGAGGGACAAACCAGAAAACAGACTCAACTATAGAGAACAAACTGAGGGTTACTGGAGGGGAGGTGGGTGGGGGATGGAATAAATGGGTGATGGGTATTCAGGAGGGCACTTCATGTGATGAGCACTGGGTGTTGTATGTAAGTGATGAATCACTAAATTCTATGCCTGAAGCTAATATTACACATATTAACTAGCTGGAGTTTAAATTAAAACTTGAAAAAGAAAAAAAAATAGTTTCTCCAGGCTTTCAATTTTTGCTAGATTCCTCCTCTCCCCTGTACACATTGAGAAGTCAGCTAGGAGTGTGTGAAGAGCATATCCTCTCGACTCTTCCAGGGGTCTTCTATCTTCTTTATCTTCCATTTAAATTCCTAAGTGCTCTGTCACCTGCCTAAATTGAGTCCACCACCTCTGACTAATAAAACTTTGGGTTTTTATTGCTTGAGTTGGGAGAGATGGACATGCCTCCAAGCAAGAAGTTTTACAAATTCACCATTCTTATATGAAACAGTAGAGTTGCCCATGAGTAAACACTTCTCAAGTTGGTACCTGTGTTTGGTCATTTTCAGTTGTTTTAAAAATAATTTTGTACAGTTTTATGCTTGTATCCTATGGAGGGGAATTGGCTGAACGTCTCTTGCTGCTATCCAATAGCAGGAATGAATGCTTAAAAACAAAAAAGCAATACTTGCACATGATTGAAAATGCAATACATGTACATTACAATGAAAATTCTCCTTTTCAAATCTATCTCCCCTAGCTACCCTAGAAGGGAATCAATAAATATCAGTAAATTATTATGCACCCTTTGAGAGATGTTTTATGTGTATATTAGTAGGTGTGGATATACATTAATTTTCTTTTTTTCATAAATTTTTCTGCATATTTATTTTATTAGGATATTTTCCATCCACATATGAAGATATTTCTTAATTTTATGCCTGCCCACTGTTTCACTGAATATATGTATATTAAATTTTGTATATTCAATGTTTATAAACACTGAAATTTTTAAAACCTCTTATTATTATAAACATGCTACAATTAACAAAATAGTAGGTAACTGTGTTAACCATATAGTTCTGTGTAACAATTTACCCCAAATTTCGTAGGTGAAAACAGTTTCTGTGAATCAGCAACTCAGAGCAGTTTGCTTGAGTGGTTCTGGTTCCGAATTTGTAGAGCTAGCAGTTAGGGGGCTGAAGTCAATTGAAGGTTTGATGAGGGATGGAGATTCTGCTTCTAAGATGGCTCATTGTCATAGCGATAGCCAGAGTCAGTTCCTCACTAGATATCGGGGTGGGGGATCTCAGTTCCTTGCTCCATCATTCTTTTCTTAGGGCTCCTTTAGTGTCTTCATGACATGGTAGCTGGCTTCTTCCGAAGTGTGGGATCCAGGAGAAAGATTAAAGTAGAAGCCACAATGTCTTTTATGACCTAAGCTTGGAAATTACATTTCATCATTTCTAATCAGGTGCTGTTGGTTAAATGGTTCAATCTCATTCAGTGTGGGAGGGGACTACACAAGGTCATAAATACCATGGGGTGACAATCATTTCAAACCATGTTAGAAGCTAGTTAAAATGATACTCATGTATCTTTTTCTCTATCTCTAGCTCTCCATCTATTGCTATATCTATCTTATATCTATCCGTCTATATAAATTTTTCATTCATATATAAAGATAAATTCCTAGATATGAAATTCCTACACCAAATGGTATATGCACTTGTAATTTTGTTGGACATTACCAAAAAGCTCTCCATGGGATCTAACTGATTCATAATGAGTAGTCTTGCTTAAATTTCTAGTCACTTTATTGGATTGTTTCACACTGATGTAGTTTGTCAAGGACATACTTCCTATGAAGTATGGAGGCTTCTAAAACTTGTGACTGTTAGATTTAAAGGAAAAGCTTACATTATGAAGCAATGTGTAAATATCAGCAGCTTTGTAAGCAATATAAAGCCTCTGAATAAATAATGATTTGCGTTTTGATCAAAGGAAAATTTAAGCGTTTTCATCAGTACAATCTCCAAGCCTGTTCTTCTAAGGCTGCAGTTCTCCAAGTTTGCAGAACACATGTCCTCTGAGAGTTTCCGTAAGCAGAAAACAGAAAACATATATGGGAAATATAGAGATTCAGAACACACATTAGTAAACCCCGTGATGTCTCTCAGAAATGAAATCTACTTAATTTGGTATTCCTCAAACTTTGTTGACAATGAGACCTTTTATTTTGTAACATAACAATATGACATCATCTTGGGCCTGGGTTCCAGTGGAACACGTAATGTGGAGTTTTTTGACAAGGCATTAATTTCTTTTTCTTGTATTTTTTTGTGTTGATGTAATTCACATACCATAGAATTCATGGGTCTTGGTATAATCACAAGGCTGTGCAATGGTAACTGCTCCAGAACATTTTCATCACCCCAAAAAGAAACTCCGTACCTGTTAGCAATCACAGTCTATTCCTGCCCACACTGCCCCCACCAACCAGCCTCTGGAAACCACTAATCTATTTTGTGTCTCTATGATTTGCCTTTTCTGGAAAATTCAGGTACACAGAATCATATGTGGCCTATGGAGTCTGGCTTCTTTTCCTTTTCCTTTTATAAGGTTCACTCATATATCAGTAATTAATTCCTTTACGGGGCTGAATAATATTCTATTGTGTGGATGTATCGCTTTTTTGATTGCTTCATCAGTTAATGGACATTGTGCTATTTCTACTTTTTGTCTAATATGAATAACGTCGCTATTATACTTGTGTAAGAGTTTCTTTGTATGAGTATGGACATAGATCTTCAATTCTCTTGGCATATACCTAGCAGTGGAATTGTCGGGTCATGTGGTAACTCTATGTTTACACCTTTTGAGAAGTGATATTAATTTCTGTACTTTGCTGTATTCGTATCACCAACTATTTTCAAGTTCAGGGGAGTATTAGCAATATCAAGAAACCATTAGCAATATTAAGGAAGTTTATATTGAGCAAGCACATTGCCATTCTTTTTGCCCACTATTTATTTTAGTTTACTCAATAAATGTTCAAGAAACAGAATTGAAGAGAGAAAAACCAAAAACTGACCAAGCATCATGTGCATTACAGATCAATACAAGAGATAAATACAAGGGAATTAATAACTGCCCCTCCATTTTTCAAATAAATTCCTGTGAATAAGAAATGCAGTGACTTAGTTTCTATCACTTGTAGATAGTGAGTGCCTTCTCCTTATGGCCTTCTTCGGATGGAATAGCTCAACTGTGTCCTAACATTTTTGAGAATGGTGGCAATATGTTTTTGCTAGAAAGAAAACCAGTTGTTCTTGGAATAAGAAAACCAAGGAACACTGAATTTGGTATTATTCTTTTGACTTTCTGTGATTTTTCTTGTTGAGTATGTATTAAAGAAAACTTTTTTTTCTATTTGGAAGGCTTTCCTATTTTGCATCAAGACACCCAATATTTCATTACACAAATCAGAATTGTGTATAAAACAACAGTGATTTTCTAAGATTTTGGCAGCAGGTTTATGTTGAAATATTTCATCTTCATTTTGATTCACAGCTTTTGTGCTTTTTGGTTGTTGTTCCTTCAAATATGTAGTTTAGGTACAAATGTTTGCAGATGTTCCAAGTTTGATTTATTAAAATGGTTTCAGTACAAATCCCTTATGCAATTAAATGCCTATTCATGTGTTCTTTTTACAATGAAATGTTGTTAACAAATAGCTTTAATATAATAGCGTAACAGTTAAGGGAAAACTTGGGAGCAAGTGCTTAATAGATATGAGCTAGTGTAATTTTACAAAAAAAAAATAGCATTTATTTTTTCACTCTGACTAAAAAGCAGTGTATGTACTTCATGCAGAATTTGGAAAAGACAGAAAGGTACAAAGACTACACATGACTTCTGATCCCAACACCCCAAAATAAGCACTCTTAATAGTTTATTATTTGTTCTTCCAAAGTTCTTCTTATTGTCATTATTCTTGAAATTCAGAAATTTCGGGGCACCTGGGTGGCTCAGTCATTGAGCGTCTGCCTTCAGCTCGGGTCAAGATCCTAGGGTCCTGGAATCGAGCCCCGCATCGGGCTCCCTACTCAGCTGGGAGTCGGCTTCTCCCTCTCCCACTCCCCCTGCTTGTGTTCCCTCTCTCGCTGTGTCTCTCTCTGTCAAATAAATAAAATCTGAAAAAAGAAAAGAAAAGAAATTTCACCCGGATTTGTCTTAATGAGCACCTCTTGTTATGAAATTTGTTTAGAGGCTTCCTGAGTAGCTTCCCATCACACTTAGAAAAAAATCTGTAGTACTAGTAGGAGAGCAATTCCTTACTTGTTCAGCTTGATGTAAACAATTTGAGTTAAATGTTGATATTCATTGATTTTAATTTGTATGTCATCTTTGAATTTTGAGAGATCATTTTAATAATTTAAAACATATAACTTTTTAAAACATGGAAAAGTTAATTTTATCATTTACTTCCTGTACTTTGCATAGCTGCATTTTATTTTTTTAGTTCTTTAGCTCATTGTTATCAACAGAGCACAAATTTTGTGAAAATCTTGGTTATGATATTATAATTTGTGGTTTTGCAGACATAAAAACAGGAAAAATATATTGCATGTTATAAATATAAAGCATTTTATGAATTCTCTGTTTCATTATTTGTCCGAAGAGAACACAGGAACATCTATATTAATAGTTACATTTAGTACTTTTTGATATCTTACCAACTTTCAGTCATATAAAAACTTTACATTTACATATCTTTAAAAATTGTCATCATGACCCTGCACTTGTGAAAATATGAAGATAGAATATATTTTATTTAATACGATGTTAGATGAATTTATCACTTTAAAATATTCAGACATACGGCCTGTGGACCTCCATTAGTGTGACGGGGAGAGGAAAATGGAGGAGAAATTGGTTTTGAAATCTCTCTGAGAGAGGCTGCCGGCATCCTGGTGAAAGAAGCTGTTCCTAATGCAGAGATGAAAAATGTGAAGTAAGTGATGCCTCTGTGTGTGTGTGTGTGGGGGGGGGTTGTTTGTCCCTATGATTCTGTCTTTTACTCCTTTTCCAAAATGGAAATGTGCATGGTGTTCAGGGTACTTGGATATCTGTATTTTTTTTTTTTTTTTTTTAAGATTTATTTATTTTAGAGAAAGAAAGAGTGGGGGTGGGGGGCAGAGGGAGAGAATCCTCAAGCCGACTCCCTGCTGAGCACAGAGCCTGATGCAGGACTTGATCATGAGATCATGACCTGAGCCGAAACCAAGAGTCGGACGCTTAGCTGACTGAGCCACCCAGGAGCCCCGCATATCAGTAATTCTTATTCACTGTTCCAGACATGGCTACAGTTTTGCATCTCCTTGGGTATTTTACTAAACATTTGGGGAGACCTAGGAGGAAGGTGGCAAAATCCTCCACTTGGACACCTCCATCTTAAGCTGGAGAAGTCTTTCCTAATTCAGTTTTTATTATCCCCAAAGTCATAACAATGCATTTCTTTAGTTCAGCAGTTTCTTTATTCTGTTTCACCAGTGCCTCCTCTGGTCTGCACTGGAAGGATTGCCCTGCAAGTGATGAGTTATACACTCGGATTTAAATGAACACAGTTTGCTATCATAATGACAATTATGCTGAAAGTGCACTTCCATTATGTTCTCATCTGTTTAATGGCAGTTTTCAAAATCTAAATATGTTTAAGGGGCATTTACATAGCATGTTCGATTAATTTTATTTTAATAGCAATTACGGTAACTCAAACAAATCTACGAATCGGTGCTTGGTGCGTTTCTGAGAGGTTATCACAGGCTCTTGACACACAAGTTTAAAGCAGGTTTTATACTCTTTGGGGGTCAATGTTTTATCTTTTTGAAGTAGTGCCTGTAAGGCACTTGTCATTTCTATGTATCCCATACAAACTCCTCCATTTTTAACTTTCAGATTTGCAACTCGAGTCTCTGTTCATTGATTGACCGATGAACTGATACGTTCAATCATTAGTTTTGCATATTAATAATTCTATTTCATAAAGTCACTGATTTATTCCAAGAATACATGTGGCAGACCACGGTGCTAAGTCTCAGGGATGCCATGGCTTCTGCCTTCGTAGAACTTCAAATCTGATGATGGAAGTCAACAATACACAAAAAGATAGTCTCATCCAGCGAAAAGACATGCCTTAAGTGAATACTTAGAAAGCATGTATTCGGGCGCCTGGGTGGCTCAGTTGGTTAAGTGACTGCCTTCGGCTCAGGTCACGATCCTGGAGTCCCGGGATCGAGTCCCGCATCGGGCTCCCTGCTCGGCGGGGAGTCTGCTTCTCCCTCTGACCCTCCTCCCTCTCATGCTCTCTGTCTCTCATTCTCTCTCTCTCAAATAAATAAATAAAATCTAAAAAAAAAGAAAGCATGTATTCCAGAACTTGGAAGTCAATATAGGTTTTTAAAAAGAATTAATATCCAAGTGGCTGTCTAACTGGTGGGTAGAAATTAGGTATACGGATCCTCAGCCAAATGCCAGGTTTTCTGAATCAGAATTTCGGGGTATGGGTCTGGGAATCGGTGTGTAATTGACAGCACAGGTGATACCGATGATCAGAAAAGCTTGAGAAGACTGGAAGAGAGGACAATGACCCCATTTTTTACTTGAGCAACCGGGTAGTGCTATTCACTAATTTAGCAATGCCAGGTGGAGTTGCTAGTATAAAGAATGTGACACAGATAAAATGATTGAATAGATTTTTCTACACATTGGGTTTCCGAGGCCCATGGGACTTCAAAAGAGAGCTGGCTAGCAGGCAGTTGGCTAGGAATTGCCAAGCTCAGGGCAGTGATCTGGTTAGAAGGTGCAGCCTTCGGAAGCCAGCAGGTGCTAAAGGATAGTGGTAGCTCTGCAGGGAGCTGAGGCTGTCTGTGGGGAGCACACAGAGGAAGAATGGAGGAGACCTACAGCCATTTCAGTGAAGGGTAGAAGAAGAAATGCCTGCAAACAGACTATGTGGGGAAAAATAAGATTGTTGAGCCAAGTAAGCTAGTTAAAGAGAACCTAATAGAGGGTCGGGATACCATCAATGACAAGTTTCCAGTACAGACAGGAAGGAGAATAAAGTGTTTAGCAGTCAGAAGGTTTTGATGCCAGGAATTGGATTCTGGGTAGTATAGCCACTTTGAAATGAGTTAAGGAGCTTTATAAAGGTTACTATAAAATAACCAGCTGCCCCCTCAAGATAATATACCATCAGAAGCTAACCTGGATTGTTTATATTTTCAACGGGACCCAGTTGTCATCATTACTTATATTAAAGTTTCATGATTCCGGTCAGGAGTGAAAGGAATTTCTGAGGTTTTTTGGTTTGTTTGTTTCATTTGTTTAATCAAATCCAAAACATCTTAAAGTAAGAGAAGTTTTATCTGGTCTGTATATTACATTTCCATTTGGTGACACAGGGACAGAGGGCCCTTTGCTGTGTGCCCACCATGTTGCTTCCCAGCCATTAACTGTTATTATTTGAGAAAAGGGGTTTGCAATCTTTCCCTTGGCAAAAATTCCAAGAAATTAAAATCTGTCACAGGAAGTCAGTAAGGCGAGTGAATCACTAACTAAACCACCTCACCCTTCAGTCTCTCTAATGAAGCCAAACGGTTGGGCTGACTTTCAGTGTCTGAACAACCAGTTTTAAGGGATCCATTTTTGCCATTTCTCACATCCTAGGAAGGGTCTAAGAAGATCCCTTTGCTCACAAATTGGATTCCAGGAGACTTTTAACTGTGTCTTTACGTCTCTGTTTCTAGTGTCCAAGTAAAGTCCTAGAGCCAAGATTTAAAGCAAATTCTGTCTAAATTCAGAGCCTGAGCTCTTCTACACGTGGCATTCCCTCTTCCAACCCACTGTCTTCCTCCTTTTCTCCTTCCCTCTTTCCTTCCTCTTTAGTCCCTCCTTACCTTTATTCTTTCTTTCTATAGCCGTGGATTTGAAGACAAGCAGTACATTTTACAGGTAGAATCTCTATAAAAATTGTCACACCTCTGATCATCGTGCAACACAATTAAATGGATTCTAGACATGGGAGCTTTCGCTCCAGGATTCACAAAGAAAAGGAGAGCAAAGAGAGGAAAAGAAAGAAAAGAGTCATGGCCTAAATCAGACTCTCACCTGAGAGAAATACACACCTCTTTGAAATTTCAAGGGAAAGTCACTACCAATGAAAAATCCTCCTACGCAATAAGCTGGTAGGAGAGCTTGATGAACATCAGTCCCCACTATCCATCGCCCTTAGCGATTTAGGTCCCAGCTTCACATTCACAGAGAAACACTTCTCTGTTGAGGATATGCTGAGTCAGCAGGCACTTGCTCACACAGCACGCTGAGAACGATCCATGAAAAATAAACTGTCTAGGTGCCCCATTAGGAATGTGGAGAATGAGGCGGGTAGAAGAAAGAAGAGTCAAAAGCATCTCTTTAAGTCATTTTGTTCTGAGCTGAAATAGACACTTTAGAGTGCTGAATGGAGAGTGTTGACTTAGAGAGGATGAAGGGTGGGTACACACAGACAGCAGCGTCCGAGGGTCTACGGATGGGGATTCTCCAGGTGCTGGTCTCCATCAGGCCTCTACCAGGAATGCTACACACAATCTCACCCATGCCCTGTTCAAAGTAAGTTGGAGCCACTCCATTTCACAGACAGCAAAAGGCTGGAAGCTGCTCAGCATGACAATTGTCAGCCTATAAGACATGCACGTGGACAACGCAAAGGGCTGTCTTTAGAAGGCGTACTATTAAAATCCTTTTTATCATATAGGTTTTAGAATTATTTAAAGGTCCTTTCTACGTGCTGGAATGTGATAAGAAACCAGAAGCTAAAGATTGGTAATGATGTTCTGTTTCCCACCCTTGGTACCAGTGATTCTGATGGACTGTAAGAAAACACTTGTGTTCTAAACTGTTAAATTTTGGCATGAAATACAATTCTACCATTTATCATTATATTGACTGTAGCTTCTCATCTTTGTGAGGAAACGCTGTGAGGACACGACAGTCTTATACCTACTGTTTAGTCTTGTGGTCTACCAAGAGAACAGGCTCAGAAATCATTATTTTATTTTATGGGCTTTAGGCCTACCATTGGTAATTTGAACACAGGGTTTTTGTGTGTGTGTGCATGTGTGTGCATTTCATAGTATTGTACACATACAGTACACACACATGCATACACTTGAATTTGTAAATTATACGCCAGGAAAAATGCAATAAATTAATACTCCTCTCATTTTTCCCATTAGGTCTCTTAATTGATATTAGATATTATCTAATCTTTAATGATTCTATATAGGACCTCTATCTCCATGCTACATAATCATTATCATCATTACTTTATTAATAATATTAATAGCAGGTATTGATCTAAAGCTTATTAAGAATCAAGAACGGTGCAGTGATTTTATATTCATTCTATCATTTAAATACTTGATGCATTTTTTATATATGACACCCCAGATACTCTCACCATAGTCACAGAGCAGAAAAATAGTAATACCTGTCAATAGATAAGCTATAAATATATAATCACTATTTATAGCTTATAAAACCTTTAAAATTCAACGTGCCATAAATGTAGTCATTCATTTTGCTAATAAATATCAACTTTTAAACAAAGTATAAAATAGGGACTTAATTTTCAAATAGGTTTGAATATTAATTTATGAGCACCCTCAAATAATTGGCAACAGCCTATCCCAGAGTCTTCTATCTCTGTAAAGAAGCTGTGCTTAAATTGCAAATCATTTTTATCAACCCCATTAAAACAGACCCTCCAGGCGGGTGGGGAAAGATCGCCGGCGAGATCCCGAGGCGAGGCTCGCGCGCCCGCCCCCGCCCTGGCCCCCAGCGCCCACCCGGTCGGCCCGGCTCAGCCATGATCAAGGCGATCCTCATCTTCAACAACCGCGGGAAGCCGAGGCTCTCCAAGTTCTACCAGCCCTACAGTGAAGATACACAACAGCAAATCATCAGGCAGATATTCCATTTGGTATCTAAGAGAGATGAAAATGTTTGTAATTTCCTAGAAGGAGGATTGTTAATTGGAGGATCTGACACAAACTGATTTATAGACATTATGCAACATTATATTTTGTCTTCTGTGTGGATTCTTCAGAAAGTGAACTTGGCATTTTAGATCTAATTCAAGTATTTGTGGAAACATTAGACAAGTGTTTTGAAAATGTCTGTGAACTGGATTTAATTTTCCATGTAGACAAGGTTCACAATATTCTTGCAGAAATGGTGATGGGGGAAATGGTATTGGAGACCAACATGAATGAGATTGTTACTCAAATTGATGCACAAAATAAACTGGAGAAATCTGAGGCTGGCTTAGCGGGAGCTCCAGCCCATGCTGTATCAGCTGTAAAGACTATGAATCTTCCTGAGATCCCAAGAAATATTAACATTGGTGACATCAGTATAAAAGTGCCAAACCTGCCCTCTTTTAAGTAAAAAACTAAAAAGGCCACTCCCAGGTAAAATCCAGGGGGAAGAGTCATCTAAGTTTACCATGCAGTTGTTTACCAAAAATAGAGGAGGAGAGTCTTAACTTTGGCTCTTGGATTTAAGTCAAGGTACTGTATAAAAGTTGTGTAAAATCGGTATGGAAGTTCAATGTTGCTTTTCTTGCTCAGTGATTTTGAAGAAATTGGGTAGTTCCAGTGTGGTATTTCTTTTTCTTTTCTAAACTGCATTTCTGTGCCCACCTAAGGCATGCCTCCATGTATTGGCTGCTACAATATTTCAAAAAGTGTTTGAGACATTTCTTTAAGTTATGTACAATCCAAAATGTTGGTGTTTTGTATGGATCACAAGTGCAGCATTCCATAATTCTTTGTTATTTGTCACAATTGTTATTTAAAGAACCAAGTATGTATTGCATGAAAACATTATGACCTTTTCCTCTTAGTTTAAATAAACTCCAAGGTAACTGGAAAAAAAAAAAAAAACAGACCCTCCATTAAGCAACGCTTGGCCTGCTTCCATTCAGTTTGTCCATGTACTTGAACATTAAAGAATCATAGAAATGAATCTATCTATATGACTTTAGAAAGTTTCTCAATATAATGGGAGGAAAGAGATTATTTCTAAAGTTGGGGTTGAAGGTTAGGCTAAAAGTAGAACAGGAGTCTTCTTATTACAAAGAGAATTTCTTTTTTGTTGGGGGAAAAGTACTTCGATGGACATGTTGGTTATGAAAATTAGCCCTACTCTGAGGAAAAGGTTATATTAAAGTTTAGGAGAAGAAATTTAAACAAAAAGCATGTGGTTGTCTCTTCCTGTTTGCCTCAGTAGAACCATCCCTCATTTTTCTAACAATATCCCCAATTTTATTTGAGGTCTTCCTTAATTATTCATTTATGTGATCTTGTTGCTATGTTCCTGGGCCTGAAGTGTCACTGATCCTGGCTTAAGCCATGGCCAGCATGATTGAGTTGACCATGGTCAGTTCAGTAAGAATAAACTTCAGGACTCTTGCAGGGTTACTGGAAAAGGCATTCTCTCTTTCCCATTGTACTTGAACATAACACTATAGGGATTGATGCTGCTGTCCTCACATAGAGCCTAAAAGTGGGGTGAGCACAGAGAATCCAGAACCAAGCCATGGAGAAGGAGGCCTGGTCCTGGTCATTGCTTGGACCTTTGTTTTCAATTCTGTTTGAAACCAGCCCTCCCTGGAACTTGGTTACGTGATACAATCTGTTCTATTTTTTGCTTAGGTCCATTTGGTTTGGGCATTTTGTCACTTGCAAATGATAACTCTGCACATTAAAGGAGATGGAAATTTTGCATCCTTGCCTTGGTGAATAAGGGAGACAGGAATTTGGAGGCTTAAAAAGGCGGGGAAGGAAGAGAAAGGTCAAGTGACATAGCTTTGGGTGGTAACTGGAGAAATGAAAGATGTCCAATGGCATAAAAATAGTGTGGACAAACACATCCTTGTAATATATCATGTGTTCTGGGCTCTCTCCACTCAGTACTCCAAATCTTTCATGAAATCCGATGACACCCGACAGCTTTAGATTTACCCAAAATGGCATAAAAATAAATACACAGTCCAGGAAATAAACTGGCAATGGGGTGATTGAGAATTCAGTGGAGTCAGGAATTCATACTGAAAAGCATATGGAAGACACACAAAGGACACAGGACATGTTGGATATTGTGTGAACTTCCCATCCTATTTATGAGGAAGGCTCATGCCATTTTGTTGGAAAACAGACTATATTGATATCGCAGAAAAAGCTTGTAATTTCACTTTTTCAATATAAAAAAATGAGCTTAAACAATTACTTGATTTCGTCAAGGAAGAGAAATGAGAAGTTAAGTATATTTTTAAAACATTCCAGTAATTTTTTTAGGCCTGTCAACTATTATCATATGATAGTAAGTAACAGCATTTTTTAAATGGACCAGTTCATTCTAAGTTCAGAAATGGGTGGGTGTTGGGTGCCTGGGTGGCTCAGTTGGTTAAGCGACTGCCTTCGGCTCAGGTCATGATCCCAGAGTCCTGGGATCGAGTCCCGCATCGGGCTCCCCCTGCTCTGCAGGGAGCCTGCTTCTCCCTCTGCCTCTGCCTGCCACTCCCCCTGCTTGTGCACTCTCTCTCTCTCTCTCTGTCAAATAAATAAATAAAATCTTTAAAAAAAAAAAAAAGAAATGGGTGGGTGTAAAGGTATTTGAAGCATCATCAATCTTGGACATACTTATGAATGTAAAGATTGGCCCCAGGCCAGCATGTCCTAGAAGCTGGTGGAGACTCTCATCCGAGAACTGTGTGAGTCCCAGCAATCAATGTAACCTATCTAAACTTGGTCTTCTGAGCTGTGAGATTGGGATTACAATAGACCCTGCTGGAGCTTAGCAGATAAGACACACCACGCTTAACGTGATGCAACATGCAGAGCGCATGGAGAACACATCTCGGTCATTGTGCTTGTGGTCTTCCGTTACTATTATTCTTCCTTTCCGCACTTAATTTAGGTACGGGTTTTAGAAATTGGGAATTTTGAAAACCTGGATTCCATCTCAAGTTGTATAGCTAGCTAGCAACGTGACGTTTGGCTTTTGGCCGGCAATCTCCTTGCCTCTATAAGGAGCGCTACTAGCCAGTCAGCCATGTGCCTTTCAGGTCTGAAATATCCGGGGTATTTCACAATGTCTGGGTATGTCTGGGTTCATGCTTCTCTATGTCTCTGTTAACGTACAGTCCCCACTCAATAAATATAAAGAATAAAGACAACCAAGTTGATAGCCACCTAGTGTATTTTCCTTTGGAGGACATTCTTTATAGGCAGTGAATTTCATCCCACATATGTTACACAAATATGGGAGAAGCTCCCATCTTCAGACCAGCACTGTGGAGGCAGCTCAGCCCTGATTCCGAGGACCCAGTTGCCACAAAACTGAAATGCCCGCTTCTGTGTTCAGCAGCTATTTATCTGTGTTCTGCACATAAGCGTCCACTTTCCCTTTTGCCTCCTCTAATACAAAATGCTTTAGGCCTGTGAAGAGGACAGAAAGAAAGAGGAAGGAAGCAGGAGAGACTGGAAATGCCAGTGTTATGTTAAATTAAATTTTGAAGAAAGCCATCTCCTTTGGAACTCTTCCCATCAATTTTGCGTCTCCCTTCCACTCCCCCTCCTCCCTCAATTCCCAGGCTTTAAATGGGATGAAGGGTTAAACCTTTTACTGGTGAAGAAGTATTTATGAGTATTTATGTGCGTTTAGTGAAGAGAGAAAATATTTTATTAGCAGACTGCTGTGGGGGAAAATTGATCTGCCTGCTTTATGTGAGAAAGTATATGTGTCCCTTTAACCTAAAATTGGTGCATCAAACTCTACAAACTCCAATTATCTTGACAAAAATGATTTAACCAACCACAGAACAACAGGGAGACCAAAGAAGAGGACTCCAGTGGAAGAAAAAGATACTGCCAGATCTAAGCCTTCGGCACCTCTCCATGAGAAACCTCCCAAGTGGAACCAAATATCATCCCAGAGGATGGGGTATTCTGGGAGATTAGTGTGCAAGAGAATGCTGTATTTCGCATTATTATTAAATGTGTCTTTCAGTTTCTGCTGAGCAAAATCCTAGTTTTGTTTTCAGTTCGGTTAGATCATTTCAATTTGCTTGCAAACATAAAATGAGATCCCACATTATTTATTTATTTTTATTCTTATGTTAATCCCCATACATTACATCATTAGTTTTAGATGAAGTGTTCCATGATTCATTGTTTGTGCATAACACCCAGTGCTCCATGCAGAATGTGCCCTCCTCAATACCCACCACAAGGCTAACCCATCCTCCCACCCCCCTCCCCTCTAGAACCCTCAGTTTGTTTTTCAGAGTCCATCGTCTCTCATGGTTCGTCTACCCCTCTGATTTCCCCCGCTTCATTCTTCCCCTCCCGCTACCTTCTTTTTTTTTTCTTAACATATATTGCATTATTTGTTTCAGAGGTACAGATCTGAGATTCAACAGTCTTGCACAATTCACAGCGCTTACCAGAGCACATACCCTCCCCAATGTCTATCACCCAGTCACCCCATCCTTCCCACCCCACCCCCCACTCCAGCAAACCTCAGTTTGTTTCCTGCAATTAAGAATTCCTCATATCAGTGAGATCATATGATACATGTCTTTCTCTGTTTGACTTATTTCACTCAACATAATACCCTCCAGTTCCATCCACGTCATTGCAAATGGCAAGATCTCATTCCTTTTGATGGCTACATAATATTCCATTGTATATATATACCACTTCTTCTTTATCCATTCATCTGTCGATGGACATCTTGGCTCTTTCCACAGTTTGGCTATTGTGGACATTGCTGCTATAAACATCGGGGTGCACGTACCACTTTGGATCCCTACTTTTGTATCTTTGGGGTAAATACCCAGTAGTGCAATTGCTGGATCATATGGTAGCTCTATTTTCAACTTTTTGAGGAACCTCCATACCGTTTTCCAGAGTGGCTACACCAGCTTGCATTCCCACCAACAGTGTAGGAGGGTTCCCCTTTCTCCGCATCCCCGCCAACATCTGTCCTTTCCTGACTTGTTAATTTTAGCCATTCTGACTGGTGTGAGGTGGTATCTCATTGAGGTTTTGATTTGGATTTCCCTGATGCCGAGCGATGTTGCGCACTTTTTCACGTGTCTGTTGGCCATTTGGATGTCTTCTTTGGAAAAATGTCTGTTCATGTCTTCTGCCCATTTCTTGATTGAATTCTTTGTTCTTTGGGTGTTGAGTTTGATGAGTTCTTTATAGATTTTGGATACTAGCCCTTTATCTGATATGTCATTTGCAAATATCTTCTCACATTCTGTCGATTGTCTTTTGGTTTTGTGGACTGTTTCCTTTGCTTTGCAAAAGCTTTTTATCTTGATGAAGTCCCAGTAGTTCATTTTTGCCTTTGCTTCCCTTGCCTTTGGCGATGTTTCTAGGAAGAAGTTGCTTCGGCTCAGGTCAAAGAGGTTGCTGCCTGTGTTCTCCTTTAGGATTTTGATGGACTCCTGTCTCACATTGAGGTCTTTCAACCATTTGGAGTCTATTTTTGTGTGTGGTGTAAGGAAATGGTCCAGTTTCATTCTTCTGCATGTGGCTATCCAATTTTCCCGACACCATTTGTTGAAGAGACTGTCTTTGTTCCATTGGACATTCTTTCCTGCTTTGTCAAAGATGAGTTGACCATAGAGTTGAGGGTCCATTTCTGGGCTCTCTATTCTGTTTCATTGATCTATGTGTCTGTTTTTGTGCCAGTACCATGCTGTCTTGATGATGACAGCTTTGTAATAGAGCTGGAAGTCCGGAATTGTGATGCCCCCGGCTTTGCTTTTCTTTTTCAACATTCCTCTGGCTATGCGGGGTCTTTGCTGGTTCCATACAAATTTTAGGATGATTTGTTCCATTTCTTTGAAAAAAGTGGATGGTATTTTGATAGGGATTGCATTGAATGTGTAGATTGCTCTAGGTAGCATTGACATCTTCACAGTATTTGTTCTTCCAATCCATGAGCATGGAACGTTTTTCCATTTCTTTGTGTCTTCCTCAATTTCTTTCATGAGTATTTTATAGTTTTCTGAGTGCAGATCCTTTGTCTCTTTGGTTAGATTTATTCCTAGGTATCTTATGGTTTTGGGTGCAATTGTAAATGGGATCGACTCCTTAATTTCTCTTTCTTCTGTCTTGTTGTTGGTGTATAGGAATGCCACTGACTTCTGTGCATTGATTTTATATCCTGCCACTTTACTGAATTCCTGTATGAGTTCTAGCAGTTTTGGGGTGGAGTCTTTTGGGTTTTCCACATAAAGTATCATATCATCTGCAAAGACTGAGAGTTTGACTTCTTCTTTGCCAATTTGGATGCCTTTGATTTCTTTTCGCTGTCTGATTGCTGTGGCTAGGACTTCCAATACTATGTTGAATAGCAGTGGTGATAGTGGACATCCCTGCCGCGTTCCTGACCTTAGGGGGAAAGCTCTCAGTTTTTCCCCATTGAGAATGATATTCGCTGTAGGTTTTTCATAGATGGCTTTTATGATATTGAGGTATGTACCCTCGATCCCTATACTCTGAAGAGTTTTGATCAAGAACGGATGCTGTACTTTGTCAAAAGCTTTTCCTGCATCTATTGAGAGGATCATATGATTCTTGTTCTTTCTTTTGTTAATGTATTGTATCACATTGATTGATTTGCGGATGTTGAACCAACCTTGCAGCCCAGGGATAAATCCCACTTGGTCATGGTGAATAATCCTTTTAATGTACTGTTGGATCCTATTGGCTAGTATTTTGGTGAGAATTTTTGCATCCATGTTCATCAGGGATATTGGTCTGTAATTCTCCTTTTTGATGGGGTCTTTGTCTGGTTTTGGGATCAAGGTAATGCTGGCCTCATAAAATGAGTTGGGAAGTTTTCCTTCCACTTCTATTTTTTGGAACAGTTTCAGAAGAATAGGTATTAATTCTTCTTGAAATGTTTGGTAGAATTCCCCTGGGAAGCCATCTGGCCCTGGGCTTTTGTTTTTTGGGAGATTTTTGATGACTGCTTCAATTTTCTTAGTGGTTATAGGTCTGTTCAGGTTTTCTATTTCATCCTGGTTCAGTTTTGGTAGTTGATACATCTCTAGGAATGCCTCCATTTCTTCCAGGTTATCTAATTTGCTGGCATAGAGTTGCTCATAATATGTTCTTATAATTGTTTGTATTTCTTTGGTGTTGGTTGTGATCTCTCCTCTTTCATTCATGATTTTGTTGATTTGGGTCATTTCTCTTCTCTTTTTGATAAGTCTGGCCAGGGGTTTATCAATCTTGTTAATTCTTTCAAAGAACCAGCTCCTAGTTTCGTTGATCTGTTCTACTGTTCTTTTAGTTTCTATTTCATTGATTTCTGCTCTGATCTTTATTATTTCTCTTCTCCTGCTGGGTTTAGGCCTTATTTGCTGTTCTTTCTCCAGCTCCTTTAGGTGTAGGGTTAGGTTGTGTATTTGAGACCTTTCTCGTTTCTTGAGAAAGGCTTGTATTGCTATATACTTTCCTCTTAGGACTGCCTTTGATGCATCCCAAAGATTTTGAATAGTTGTGTTTTCATTTTCATTGGTTTCCATGTATTTTTTTAATTCTTCTTTAATTTCCTGGTTGACCCATTCATTCTTCAGTAGGATGCTCTTTAGCCTCCATGTATTTGAGTTCTTTCCGACTTTCCTCTTGTGATTGAGTTCTAGTTTCAAAGCATTGTGGTCTGAAAATAGGCAGGGAATGATCCCAATCTTTTGGTACCAGTTGAGACCTGATTTATGACCTAGGATGTGATCGATTCTGGAGAATGTTCCATGGGCACTAGAGAAGAATGTGTATTCTGTTGCTTTGGGGTGGAATGTTCTGAATATGTCTGTGAAGTCCATTTGGTCCAGTGTGTCATTTAAAGTCTTTATTTCCTTGTTGATCTTTTGCTTAGACAGTCTGTCCATTTCAGTGAGGGGGGTGTTAAAGTCCCCCACTATTATTGTATTGTTGTCGATGTGTTTCTTTGCTTTTGTTATTAATTGGCTTATATAATTGGCTGCTCCCATGTTAGGGGCATAGATATTTACAATTGTTAGATCTTCTTGTTGGATAGATCCTTTAAGTAGGATATAGTGTCCTTCCTCATCTCTTATTACAGTCTTTGGTTTAAAATCTAATTTGTCTGATATAAGGATTGCCACCCCAGCTTTCTTTTGGTGTCCATTAGCATGGGAAATGGTTTTCCACCCCCTCACTTTCAATCTGGGGCTGTCTTTGGGTCGAAAATGAGTCTCTTGCAGACAGCATATCGATGGGTCTTGTTTTTTAATCCAATCTGATAGCCTGTGTCTTTTGATTGGGGCATTGAGCCCATTTACATTCAGGGTAACTATTGAAAGATAGGAATTTAGTGTCATTGTATTGCCTGTAAGGTGACTGTTACCGTATATTGTCTGTGTTCCTTTCTGGTCTATGTTGCTTTTAGGCTCTCTCTTTGCTTAGAGGACCCCTTTCAAGATTTCCTGTAGGGCTGGTTTTGTGTTTGCAAATTCCTTTAGTTTTTGTTTGTCCTGGAAGCTTTTTATCTCTCCTTCAATTTTCAATGACAGCCTAGCTGGATATAGTATTCTTGGCTGCATATTTTTCTCATTTAGTGCTCTGAATATATCCTGCCAGTCCTTTCTGGCCTGCCAGGTCTCTGTGGATAGGTCTGTTGCCAATCTAATGTTTCTACCCTTGTAGGTTACATATCTCTTCTCCCGAGCTGCTTTCAGGATTTTCTCTTTGTCTCTGAGACTCGTAAGTTTTACTATTAGATGTCGGGGTGTTGACCTATTTTTATTGATTTTGAGAGGGGTTCTCTGTGCTTCCTGGATTTTGATGCCTGTTTCGTTCCCCAAATTAGGGAAGTTCTCTGCTATAATTTGCTCCATTATACCTTCTGCCCCTCTCTCTCTTTCTTCTTCTTCTGGGATCCCAATTATTCTAATGTTGTTTCGTCTTATGGTATCGCTTATCTCTCGAATTCTGCCCTCGTGATCCAGTAGTTGTTTATCTCTCTTTTTCTCGGCCTCTTTATTTTCCATCATTTCATCTTCTATATTACTGATTCTCTCCTCTGCCTCATTTATTCTAGCAGTTAGCGCCCCCATTTTTTATTGCACCTCATTAATAGCCTTTTTGATTTCTACTTGGTTGGATTTTAGTTCTTTTACTTCTCCAGAAAGGGTTTCTCTAATAACTTCCATATTTTTTTCAAGCCCAGCTAGTATCTTTAAAGTGATGATTCTGAACTCTAGATCTGACATCGTACTAATGTCCGTATTGAGTAGGTCCCTGGCAGTTGGTACTACCTCTTGTTCTTTTTGTTGAGGTGATTTTTTCCGTCTTGTCATTTTGTGCAGAGGAGAATAGATTAATGAGAGAACAAAATGCTAGCAGAGTAACAACGTCCCCAGAAAATATACTCTAAACAAATCAGAAAAGACCTGAAGCAGTGGGAAAAGAAAGGGAAAGAGAGAAAAAAGAGAAAGAAAAAAAAAGAAAAAGAAAAAGATAAAGTTAAAAACAAACAAAACAAAACAACAACAACAACAACAAAACAGAATTTGATCAAATATGATCAGGCTGGTATATAGATCAGTGCCACACACTAGATTTGGGGTGTATTTTGGTCTTTTAGAAGAAAGTGCCTCCCAAAATTTTAAAGAAAGAAAAACTTATATATGTACAAAAATAAGGGTTGATATGATGAAGGGATGGAATATGACTGTAAAGATGGAAATTATAAAAAAATTTATAAAAGGAATTGATAAGAAGTTGTTTGAAAAAAGAAAGAAGAGGATTTAAAAAAAGAAAAAAGTAAAAAAAAGGGAGAGGATGTGATCAGGCAGGGGAATAGAAAACACCATATACTAGAGATTTAGGGTATATTTTAATCTGTTAGAAGAAACTATCTCAAAATTTTAAAGAGAGAACAACTTATATATATAAGCCAAAAATACAGGTAACTACTATGAAGGGATAGAATATGACTCTAAAAATGAAAAATAAAAATGTTTTTTTTTTTTTAAAAAAAGGGATTGATAAGATGTTGGTTGAAAAAGGGAAAAAGAAAAATTCAAAAAGAAAAAAAGACAGTTAAAAAAAATTAACTTTGAAAGACTAAAGAATCATGGTGAAAAAGCCATGAATTCTATGTGCAGTAGTCCCCTAGAGCTGGAGTTCTGCCGTTCTCATTGATCGGTAAACTTGGTCTTGGCTGGCTGTTCTCGCTGATCTTCTGGGGAGGGGCCTGTTGCCGTGGTTTCCAAATGTCTTTGCCGGAGGCGGAATTGCCCCGCCCTTGCCCCCTCCCAGCTAAGTAATCTGCTCGGGTTTGCTCTCCGGGGCTTTTGTTCCCTGCGAGCTTTCCGTACAGCTTTGGAGGCGGAGAGTGAAAATGGCGGCCTCCCAATCTCCATGCCGGAGGAGCCGAGAACTCGGGGCCCCGCTCCTCAGTGAGCCCCCAGAGAAAAGCCGTCAGTCACTCCCGTCTCCCCGGTCTCCGGCCACACTCCGTGCTCACCCGGCCTGTGACCGCGCGTTTCTATCTCTGGCACCCGACCCCGGGTGGAGTCTCCAAACCCAGCAGATCCCTGCGGCTCCTCCCGGGGGAGGAAGGGGAGTCTCCCCGGATCTGCCGCTTGTTGGGTCCCTGCTGGAGGAGCAGGGGCCCGACTGTGCCGCGGATCACGGTTTATGGCCACCCCGAGCTGAGAGCCCGCGCCTGGGCTCCGCCTCTGCAGCCGGCTTCCCCGCTCCGTTACCTGGGAGCTCTGCCGCACTCAGGCACCCCCGGTCTTTCTGTGACCCGTGGGTCCTGAGACCACACTGTCCCGGAGGGTTCCACCCCCCGCTTAGCCACCAGAGTGACGGCCCTCGGCGGAGCAGACTTTTAAAAGTTCCGATTTTGTGCTCCGCGGCTCTATCACTTGCCAGAAGCGGCCGCCGGAGGCCCCGCCCCCGCCGTCCATCCTCCCGAATATCGCCTCGGATTCACTTCTCCGCACGTCCTACCTTCCAGAAAGTGGTCGCTTTTCTGATGAGAGAGTTGTTGCTCTTCTTTTCTTCGATCTCCTGTTGAGTTTGTAGGTGTTCAGAATGGTTTGATCCCTATCCAGCTGAATTCCTGAGACCAGATGAAATCCAGGTCTCCTACTCCTCCACCATCTTGCCTTTTTTTTTGAGATCCCACATTAACAACAAACAAATATAATTTTTTCTACCGTCTCCGATGTCCTCAACAATGTCTGCATACCCCATGAATAGTTGTTGAATGAGACAAAAATCAATACTATAAATTTGTGAAAATGTTTACTAGAACTTGGCTTAAAAGCCAATGTATATTCTTCCTTATTTTTTAAAAAGATTTTATTTATTTGTCAGAGAGAGAGAGAGCACAAAGCAGGGGAAGTGGCAGGCAGAGGGAGAAGCAGGCTCCCTCTGAGCAAGGAGCCTGGTGTGGACTCGATCCCAGGACCTTGGGATCATGACCTGAGCTGAAGGCAGACGCTTAACCTACTGAGCCACCCAGGCGTCCCTATTCTTCTTTATTTTGATAAGGTCTTCCACCCTGTTGAGAACTAGCACTGGTCTGAACAGTATTTACTTACCACACACCAGGCACGACTTTGCCCTTCCTTCTTTGAGGAGATGGGAAACCAGATCTGCTGGAATTGCAGACCAACCTGGAGTTGCAAAATCTGGCCTGAGGATGTGACACCTGTTTAAAAGTTTGAATTAGTTATCAACAGGAAAACTCAGAAAATCCCATACATATGTCCTGGTTTTTTGACTTATCCAAAAAAAAACAGTTCCCACAATACCGGAAGGTACAACAGACTATTGCCCTGAGCAGAGATTGCCTTCTGTATATAGGATATGAAGTTGCAGATCTCCATGCCAGATTCATACGTGGTGCTACTTTGTTTTATCTCCCTGGGTTCTGTAGACACTGGATTTGCCTACCGTGGATCACCTCAATCATGTCAAATGGTGGCATCATTGTTTTAATCTATCTTGACAAACTCTAGCAAATTTCATTAAACAAACAAGCCTGATGGTGGAGGCTGCACATGGACTTTAAGAATCTGGATGAAATTTCAACAGGAATAACATTTTAGGATTTCTCTCTCTATCTAAAAAGAGTGCACTTGGACACACAGCACCCCCCCACCCCCATACCTGTCTGCTAGCAAATGAAAGCATGCTAAATTGACAGAACAGCAAAGTCTTGGTGACTCTCGTAAAAACGGTTTCCATGCATTGTCTCCATGGTGATGCCTGCTTTTTAAGGAGGGTGCTTTGTAAATTAATATACCTATGAGAAAAAGGTGGGGAAGCATACACACCAACAGAAAGATTAAAAGGGTTTTGTTGGGTTTTGTTTTCCAACAGATCCTACTTTTTGGTAATATTGCTCTAAACCTTGGTGTCTCCTTTTAAAGAGACCAACCAAATCCATTTCTTCACCTTGGGACTTCACAATTACATCTGCTTATCGCAGCTGCCACTGCCGTTGGGATCTTCATCATATTTTTACCTTTGCTAAAACTACTTGAGGGGTGCCAGGGTGGCTCAGTCTGTTAAGCGGCTGACTCTTGATTTCGTGTCAGGTCATGATCTCAGGGTCGTGAGATCAGGCTCTGCACTGAGTGTGGAGTTGGCTTGGGATTCTCTCTCCCTCTTCCTCTACCCCTCCCCCTCACTTGCTCTCTCTTTCTCTCTCAAAAAAACAAAAAACAAAAACATGAGATTCCAACAGAGCCTTATTGGGAACTCTTGATCGTTAATATTCATTAGTTCAGAAAGTTACCCTTTTTTCTCATTTTTGAGAGGGAAGTCCAACAAATGAATTGCATAATAATGTCAGGAAGTACACTATGATTCCTTACTTTTAGCAGGCAATATTTTTGATGTTCCCAGATGATAAGACTATTTCATGTTACTCCTAAATACACTTTATACTGAAATTATGTATGTTGATCTGCCACTTTGTCAGACTTCATGAAAACGAGACTTTTTTTTTTTTTCCAAAAAATTGCTTACCAGTTACTCGTACATCAGGAGTTTCTATCTTTCCTTTCTCCAAGCAGTCAACATGTAGTTTTCCTCAGATTCCATGACTTTTATGGCTCAGTATTTATGGG
This sequence comes from Neomonachus schauinslandi, assembly GCF_002201575.2. Taxonomy (NCBI): domain Eukaryota; kingdom Metazoa; phylum Chordata; class Mammalia; order Carnivora; family Phocidae; genus Neomonachus; species Neomonachus schauinslandi. The sequence continues at coordinate 131,164,773 of NC_058412.1, forward strand.
ATGTTTGGAGCTGCGTCTCTCAAAAATACAATATACATTACTCAACATAGTCCCTATATATGAACAAGACCTAACATACAGAGAGTTTCATTATGGTTAAATCCCCCAAAGTCCACATTTTAAAAATATTCCTCAAACAGTTTTACACAAGCACGTACCAAAGGAAAAAAAAAAAAAAGTAAAACAGGTACAACAATTATTCTTTTGCATGAGAATAAATTCACGTTAAAATGTCTGTGCCTTTCATAGAATATTTTCTGTTGGAAAGCTACTCTTTTTTAGCATTGTAAAAAACTCTGTAGATTATCCCTTGCTCTCAAATGCCTGTGGGTATATTTATAATAACACGAGAAGGGAAAGCGTTCTTTGAACAGCAGACTTTCTTCTCCGGGAGCTTGAGTTTTGTTAAGCAGTTCCAGCACCTTCTCCTGCAATGATGATTTGCACTTAAGCCATTAGCTTTGCAGACTACCCCAAACACCTTTGAGACAGAAGCCCCAGTTTCCTGTGCAGTGTTGTGCTGCCATTCTTATGCAGAATGCCTATTAAAAGCATTGTCATGCATTTCCAAGGGATCTTAAAAAATAATACATCTGAACCATCTTGCTACTGTTTTCATGAATAAATGCAAGTGTCTGACCTTATCTTTTGGGTCTGCCTGGCAGTAACTTCCCTGCACCTCTGCACTATGGGTATTGTCAGAGAAAAAGGCTGCAAGGTTTTATTATTTAGAGAATTATTCCATCTTCCTCAGACCTTTTCTAGGATGAATAGTTCTACATGGGGATAAATAGAGACTGATAAAAATGGGTCACTTCATAATGTAATTTTTTTCCCCAAGAAAGGCCAAAAAACAAATTGGGGACACTGTAAACCCTGAACTCGACATAAGTCAGTAAAAGGATGTCGTAAAAGGGAGGCCAACCTGGGGTATAAATGATTGCCTGAAATAGAAGTGAGAGCGTCATTATGGTAAGAGCATCACCCGCAGCCTTTAGAAGTTCTGCCATCTCTTTATAGTGTGGATCTGTAAAGTTTGCCTGAATGTGGCTGCCACTCTAAGTATGAACATATTGTTCGTGATCGCTAAAGTTTTCAAGTCTGTGAATGATTCATACACTGAAAGTAATAAATTAAGTCCTGCCACGGTTGTGAGTGCCATCTGTCGTGGGCGTTCAATGAAGGAATGAATGCGTTCATAAACGAATGGGGACTGTCTCCTTCAGGTAGGTTCCATTGTTCTAACAGCCCCCATCTCTATGAAAACAGGGAGACCCGGTCATTCCTGCTGTTGGTTGACTTGAACTCTTCTTCAAAACAATGTCACTATTCTTCATAAGTCTTCAATTTATACACATCAGCTGTTCAATATGGCATATACCAAGGATTTAAAATGTATAAACAAAAGTGCAGTTTAAATCATGTCTGCATTAACTTTCAATTGCTATCCGTCTTTACCACAAGCTTGGTATTCTTAACCAGTGTGATGGAGAATTGTTGTCCACATCCCTTGTTTTTGTCTGCTCTGTGTCCTTCCTCTATGCAAACTCCTCACTCATTCTGTATGGTCTTGGCAAAGTGCACGGGAGTTGCTTAGTGACCTGCAGGCTAGGCAGTCATAGGAATGTATCTTTTGGGGCAAGTAACTCAGCCAGGCCAATCTGTCTTTATCCAGAGCATTACAAACCAGAATTTGAGAGTTAAGTCTTTGTGCACTTGCATCACGTGGTATAAGCCTGTGTGCTTGGGATTATTGTGGCCATCTTTCTGGACTAAAGGAGAAAGCTTCCTATATCAAGAGACCAGAACCAATATATCCAAAGAGGCAAAGAAGCAGAGCCGAAAGAGAATGAGAGGAAAAAATAGATATAATTTTCAGGTATTGGAGGTGGTCGTGCTTGAGGTGGATGCCCCAGTTACGGGATGTACTAAGTTTCAGTTTTTGCTAAAACAAGTTTGAGGTTAGTTTTCGTCATCTGCAGCCAAGAGGGGATCCCGGACCCTGAGAACACGTTGCAGATGACTTAGAACCTGAAGGTTATGCTTAGCTCAACTGTACTCAAGACCCTCTGTTGCACTTAGAGTGAAAATCTTTGTGGGCTTTTCTCCTCCCCCTTGTGATCCTGTTGTAGTTAGCCTCTGAGTTGATGATCATAGTGATAGCTGTATCTTTGGGTCTGTTTTCCAATCCAAAGTACCATCACCGTGCCTCTGGGCAACTGGAGAACAACCTTCCTTCCGCCTGGCCTTTCATACCTACCGGTCCTCTCTGGTAGAGGCTAAGGGCTGTCTGTCCTGTGGTCTGATGAAGTTCACCCCCACTCCTTTACTTCCTAGGCAGAAAGATGTGATGTAGGTAATTATTCTTTTCTGTTGTTTGTCTTTCAAAATTCACTCTTGAGGGGCGCCTCTATGGTTCAGTCAGTTAAGTGTCTGACTCTTGATTTCAGCTCAGGTCATGATCTCAAGGTCATGGGATTGAGCCCCCTCCATGCTCAGTGTGCAGTGTGCTTAAGATTCTCCCTCTCTGACGATGGACTCTGAAAAACAAACTGAGGGTTCTAGAGGGGAGGGGGGTGGGAGGATGGGTTAGCCTGGTGGTGGGTATTGAGGAGGGCACGTTCTGCATGGAGCACTGGGTGTTATGCACAAACAATGAATCATGGAACACTACATCAAAAACTAATGATGTAATGTATGGTGATTAACATAACAATAAAAAATTTTTTAAAAAAAGATTCTCCCTGGGACGCCTGGGTGGCTCAGTCGGTTAAGCGTCTGCCTTCGGCTCAGGTCATGATCCCAGGGTCCTGGGATCGAGTCCCGCATCGGGCTCCCTGCTCTGTGGGGAGCCTGCTTCTCCCTCTGCCTCTGTCTCTCATGAATAAATAAATAAAATCTTTAAAAAAAAAAAAAAAAAAGATTCTCCCTCTCTGTCTGCCCCCCCCATTCATACTTGCACATGTGTGTATGCTCTCTCTCTCTCTCTCTCTCTCTCTCTCAAAAAAAAAAAATCACTCTTGGTGTAAGTTATTTTGCTTTGAATATCTGAAGTTTCCACAGCTGTCTTTGTCTCACTAAAAAAGAAATCTCTCACTAATATATATTACATATATATTTTACATATATACACATATGTATATTATATATATATCATGTTTATTTTTTAAAGATAATTATTTCAAGCACAAATTTACAGACGTTTACTCACAACTTCATCAGAGTAGGGTCCTCGGTGTGAGGTACCCAGGATCTGGGAAGAATGATGGAGCCTCGGAAAAGATGGTTCAAGTGTTGTTTCCCAAAGGGCTAGTCCTTGAAATGGCCGCATTCACATCGTTTTTGAAAACCTACCTAAAACACACATGCCCAGGAACTATCTGCTAGGTGTGGTCATTTAGTAGATCTGGATTGGGTTCTGGAACACCATAAAATTTTTTTTTAACTTTCTAGGTTATTTGAAGTGCTTCCTTCCAAGATTTTTAAACATTACTTTTGAGGTAAAGAAAGTGAATAATACTTAGGTCAGATCACTGAGCCAATGGGGGGGAAGTATGATAAATAAGAAATTGAGGCTCCTGGCTGGCTTAGTCAGAAGAGCATGCAACTCTGGATCTTGGAATCATGAGTTCAAGCCCCACGTGGGGTGTAGAGATTACCTAAATAAATAAAACTTAAAATAAGAATTTAAAATGGAGAAGGAACAAGTTAGGGTTGGTTCATGATGGGTAGGAAAATTCACTGTGTTGAGATCACATCTTTCATCCGCGACAGCTCCCAGGGTGAGAAGTGTTTTGGTTTAGTCACAGGAAGCAATCTGAGGTAATGTGATGTAGTGAGATGCTGGGGCTCGAGTTAGGAACTGGCTTAGCTCCAGTCAAGCATGGATTCTGAGTAAGCCACTTAACTTCTCTGGACCTCAATTTCTCATCTGTAAAGCTGTGTGATGATAATAATTTAGTATTTTTATGGGAACAAGAATAAATCATGCAAGGAAATGTGCTTTGAAAACTGCCAGTAAGTTATATAAGTTCAAGTTCTTACTACTAAGAAGCAGCTGCTTATAAGGACCACTTGATGTTAAAGAAGATTGAAGTAAAGTAAGGGAACAAGCCTCTTACTTTCTCTGTAGAACAATGTTGCTATTGTTCCTATTTATTTGAGGTCATGGATCCCTTGGAGACCATGATTACAGTACATAAAAAAATGAAAAAAGTTTCAAAGTTTTCAAAGACAGTTTGTGGTTATGATGACTTAGTTGAGGAACCCTGTCTTCTCTTATAATTTGCTGCTTTCTTGATTTTTTTCTATGCATCACTCGAGGGTAAGCTTTGTGAGTTCACAGACTCTGATCTGCTCTTGGCTGCACCAGCAGCACCAGTAACAGTGTCTGGCCCCTTGGAGAAGGAGATCCCTAGCCACATGTTGAACACGAGTGGGTTCTGATTTACACAAGCATGGAGCTAGGTTCACGGAGCTGAGTAGATGAGCATCTCCTGATGACTAAACCACTTAGTGGGGTGGGGGGAGGCTACAGGCAGATACACACACAACTGCTAAGAAGAATTGGTAAGATGTGTGCCAAAAGTGAAGGGTGTTGCACTGTGGAACATTCCAGAAGCAATGACTGGGTGGCAACCTCTGAGCAGGGTCTTGAGTATGCATTTCAAATGTAGGAGCCAGAGTGTAAATTTAGGAGTTCTAGAATGGCTTAAGATAAGTGTAGAAAAGATTAATACTATGTCAGAAGTTAGAAAAACAGCTACGCTTAGTTAAGGTTGGCTAACTCACATACCTTGGTGAACCCTCCCCATGTTTTTAAAATGAAAAATTTTACTTGAAAATATAAATCTGCCTTTTCTTGAAGAGTAAACTGTGGCAACATTGACCCCACCATTGAGATAGGGCAGTAGTTGAGCCCTTGGAGGGGGTCTGTGATCTGTTAGCTGGTGTTCTACCAGCCCCCCCCACCATGTCACTCATTTATAGGACAGCTTGGTCTACTCAGTCATTGGTTCAGCGTCCCAGAGCACACCAGACTTCGGATACCCACATCTTTATGACAGGGACATTTATGGAAAGACTCCTGTGGTAGAAAAATAAACAGGAAGTGCCCTTGTGTGGTGGAGGCTTGCTATTGAAGACCAGCATAGTGCCAAAGTCAATGAATTTAGAACAAATACATTTTTAAAAGACAACATGATGGAAAAATATTCCTGGGTAATTCCTATGAATGATCAGGAATTCAGTGGTGGGGAGGGAAGCAGACATGATCATTGTCGGTGCTGCATTGCTGCAAATTATGTTGAAGTGATGGCATTGAGAAGGGTGTTTTTAGCTTGTTTTAGGAATTTTAATCCTTCGATTCAGTGATTGTATTCATCTCTCATGGGCTCACAGTTTCTGGTGTCTCAATCATCATGTTAATTGTCCTCCTCATCCACAAATAAATAAATTGATGGGAAGTGCTGGGGAGGCTCATAGCCTGGCCCCACGCAAGAGAGAAGACAAGACACAGGAGAAAGATTGAAAACCTGAGCAGCCAGGACTAGCAGAAAAGAAAGTAATTTGCTTTGACCCAGGCAATAAATCTGCCAGCCAGTAATGATCATCTCTTGACACCAGTAGTGATGTTGATAAAGTGCCCTGTCCCAGGCTGTCCCCCGCCCCCGTCCCCCTGAACCACAAAGCTCTCCTGATAGTGCGCGTCACTATTTATGAACGAGTGTCAGAGAGCAGAGATAAACGGATGATAAAGGGACAATGGCCTCTTTAAGTTAATGTGAGTCCCGATTGAAACCATCACAGATACCACTCTGCAGACCAAGGCAATGCACACTCTCCTGTTTATGTTGTTGTTGTTATTATTATTATTATTATTTATTTTTTTTACCTGTGGAAGTATTCCCAGAACTTGATATTCAGACAATTGCAGAGTACTCACTGGAAACAAAGGAAAACAAGAGCAGATTAAAGAGTTCATGCACCTCAGCCCCACTGGTGATTCAGCCGAGTGCGTGTGGTCCCAGGAATGTGAGTCATTTTCCTCATTTGGAAATTTAAGGACAAAGTTTCAAACATGAGGTGAAGCAGATTTTTTTCCCTCCTGCCCTAATTTATTGTAAGTCTTTTTTTATGTAAGTTGTTGGATGTGGTGTCTCTGATTTCTAATCCGGTTGCATTTTTTTTTTTTTTTTGGTCACTTAAAATTAACATGGTATTCATAAAATACTAGTGAACCCACATTTAAAATTGTTATTAGTTATTTAATATGTACAAAAGTTTATTTTGTTTTATTTTATTTATTTTTTTTTACAGCCAGCTAGTTAAAAATTTTTTTTTCTCCTTACATTTTAAAACTGTTTTATTTTATTTTGTTATTTTTTAAGTAGGCTCCATACCCAGTATGGAGCCCAACATGGGCTTGAATTCATGACCTGAGCTGAAATCAAGAGTTGGATGCTTAACGGACTGAGCCACCCAGGTGCCCCTAAATTGTTATATTTTCAACAGTTATATAAATATGACAGCTATACAAGCACCTAAATAATTATCCTCAACTTTGCCTCTTGGTCTGCAAAACTTAAAACATTTACTTTCTAGCTCTTTAAGAAAGTTGCTGACCCATGTTCCCGGCCATTAAATACATTGTTAAGAATTTTCTTTTTGGGGGTCACTGGGTGGCTCAGTCAGTTAAGCCTGCCTTCGGCTGAGCAGGGAGCCTGCTTCTCTCTCTCTCTCTCTCTCTCTCTCCCTCTCCCTCTGCCCCTACCCACCGCTCATTCTCTCTCTCTCTCTCTCTCAAATAAATAAAATCTTTAAAAAAAAAAAGAATTTTCTTTTTTGTAATATATCTAGTCTCAAGTTGAAAACCATTTCATTATTTCTATTTATTTGTTTTCTGTTATAAACACCACAGTATAAAGACTTGTGGACCGGTCCTTTGGTGTACAAGTTTCTTCACAGTATAGGTCAGACGGTAAGTTATGTGCATCTTCAGCTTTGTCAGACAATGTCATATTGTTTTCCAAAATGGTTGTCCCAAGTTGTGGCCTCACCAGAAGTACCATGGTCAGAGGTGAAAGGAGACATTTGTCAGTTTTCTTCACTTCCCTCCCCAAACTTTTCCTTATATAGCTCAGTGTTAGGGTGTGGAGCAGGGAAATCAAGATAAATAAAATCACCAATAACTGTATCCTAAGATATCATGCACAACATAATTTTTAAAAGTAAGTCTTCTAATAGGCTATCATAGTACTTGATAGATGCTGAGTTTTATTAAGCTATCATAATAATCTATTAATTTATCTTAAGATAATTTTATTCAAACTTGTAAAAATATTTTGAATTTTATATTCATGATATACATTTATATATAGTCATAATATCCAAATGTTAACAATATCTTGGCTGATGTATGTATTTAAAAAAAATCAAAGAAACATTTTCTAATTATTTGCCAATTTATGTGAAATTTCAAGGTACAAAATGACGTTTCAACAGAAATAAGAGAATAACAGCAGTCTGTGCTGAATGAAATGTGATTTTTGTGTGTCTCAGAATGTTCAAGGGGACAACAAAGTCTGACAATCAGGTTGCAACCTCTAAAGGTTGTTTGTTCTCTGAGTTGATTTCCAGGACTATATTCTCACTCTCAGAGAAACTGTACTTCATCATGGAAATGTGAGCCAATCCATCTTGGGGAACAGTGCTTATGTAGATGGCTCTATTTAGAAATACTATTATAAAGCTAACCCAGGAAGTTCAATTTCCCTCCCCAACCAGCATATCTCTGGAATTATTTTCCTTGCAGATCAATGGAACAGAGAATTGAATTGGCTTCTCTTTGTCGGCATTCATACTTCAGGTACCCCCAAGTGCTTTGTGTAATGAAAAACAGCAATGTTGGTGCCTTTAATAAAACAGTGACAATAATGCTTTCTTTTTCCTTGGCATTACTGCAGAAATGGAACTGATTTGGAGTCAAACAGCATGAGAAAAGACACATTCTCTTAAGTTAATATATCTGAAAAGCATACATAATTATAGATGTGTCAAGGTTCTGAAACAGTGAACTTCCTGTTATCCAGAGCAATTCAGAAAGTGAAACATCCTTGTTTATTTTCAGTTATGTATCTATCTCCACTCCATATGCTGTGAATAATTGAGGACAGACACTATATTGCCCTCACCTCTATATTACTTGGCACATAGATGCCTAAAAATTTTATTGAAAAAATATATGGACAACTGCAATAGATTAAGTAAGTTGTCCCCTACATTCCATGAGATAAATGATGATATCAACCATTACTACATTTTTACTGACTTCCTAAAGTGTGCTAGATACCAATTATCAACAGTGAAAGGAGTAGTCTCTAATATTTACACCAAAACAATAGCAAATATGATCCTATTAATCATTAACAAGGTGGTCAGGATTTTAAAATATGTCAGTGTCTTCCAGCCATTGCTCTGAATGTTATTTTATTTACATATATATGCATGTATATATACATGTAAATAAATAAATATATATCTTTAAAATCACAAAGCCATTTCTCACATATATAATATATGTAAATATATATATATATATATATACATGTATATTTGGTGTGAGAAATGGCTTTGTGGTTTTATAATATAATTCACTGAAAATATAACTGCAAACCTACTACATCCCATCACTATGTAACCATTGTTGAGAATAGAAAACAAGGAACGTTCGGTCCCTAAATCTAAGTGTTGATGAGAAGGGTGAATCTTAACTTCTTGAAACAACCAAAAAAAAAAAAAAAATTTACTAAATTAAATCTGAGCTTAGAAGAGGTGATACAGGCCAAAGTGGTAAGGGATGAATCAGGGAAAAGACAAAACAATGGTATCTGGGTCATCAGAGAAGGGCCATGGCACATCGGGCAAGATGGACACTGAAGAGCTGAGACACCACAAAGGATGAAGGTTTTCCAGCATCCATCCTGACCGATGCAGTCTCACACATAGCATCATTTATGAAAGTGGAAACTGGAATGTGCTGTAGGAAGAGGAGAACCAGTCATTTATACTTTCTGGATGATTGGATGGTGGAAGATGATTGATTATGTGTCTTGCTTTCACCTGATTGCCACTCTTCCATGAACCAGGGTTCTCACTGTAAAAGTAGGACTGAAGGAAGTAACCTGGCCTCTGAACATAAACCATGTGTGTCAAACTCCTTTTCAAACTCCAGCACTGGTATGTTATTTCTAAAACCGTGGTTGGCAGAATTACATTAGCACTACGCCCTGTTGCAACAAGGGAAACACTTCCTTCTCTTTCACGTTGTGTCCCTCCCCTCCCCTTCCTGCTCATTTCCTTCCATTCCCTTCCCTTCATGCAAGCCAAAGAACCCAATATCAAATATTTGATTGAAGCTACAGACAGAGCCTGACCAGAGAGTCTCTAGAACTTTAGAAAGACCGGTGTGTTAGTTGAGCTCTGATGTATACATTTTGTGGCATCACAGGTAATTTATTTAACTTCCCTAAGACTCAGCTTCATCAAGTGTAAAATGAAATTGGGAATACCTACATTGCAGAAGTACATTGAATTTGAACTGATTTAGTAAATATGATACCTAATTTATTGTCTTACCCCATATTAATTGTTCAAAATATTTGACTTTTATTAGTGCAACTCCTATTAGGATAGAAACAGGACAAAGTACTTTTGTTTGGAGCTCCCATGTGTCAGAGCCTCCATATACAACAATATCTTCATTTTCATAACAGCCTGGTGGTCAGCACCTATTTCCCTTATGGCTGAAATAACCGAGAGCTTGGGGAGGTTAAGTGACTTATCCCAAGTCATACAGCCAGTGACATTGCTGGGATTTAAACCCAGATCTGTCTGGCTCTAAAAACATGCTGTCATAAACCATACCATGCTGCCTTCATGATGCCAAAAGTTGGATACAGATTCTAACTAGTCGAATGCTTTGCCTACAGTCACTGAGTTAATTAGCAGTAGAGTCTAAATTAAAATACACTACTCTGTCATCAGCCAACAAAATTATAGATTAGTCGGTTCAGCAGTTGGTTGGATTGTAGTTAGCTTGTTCTTTGGCTCAGAGGATTATAGACAAGGGGCCATCCAAATACTAAGAAGCAACATGAGTGTGTTGATTGTGTTTTGGATTATTCTGTTGAATTTCATTTTAAAGGCACCAGAGCAATATTTGTCAGGGACTAGACCTATAAATTTGAATAATTGCTCAAATGGCTCTACTTGAGTAAGAAATGTCCAATCTTCCATTATAGTAATGTGTCCTTGGGGTATGTTCAGCTATGGCAGAAAAGAGGAATTTTCTTTTCCAAACTTGAGGGATACTCCATGTCCCCCAACTGGTAATTTACTGGATGATGGAGGAATTAAGCGGTTCGGTATCTCTGCTGAGTGGCAGGATTCCCCCTCTGAGATCTACAGTCAGCAAAGAAGCTCAACTCTAGCTCCTCCTCCTGTTCTTCCCAGCTTCCTTCTCACTGCCACCTCCTCCCTCCTTTCTTTCTCCCCACTGCCTCTGCACCCTTGTCTCCCTCCTCTCCTCCTCCATCCCCTCTCCCTATTCTCCTCCTTCCCATTTTCTTCCCTCTTTCCTCTCACCTACTCTTGCTCTTCCTCATCTTTGCCCCTCTGGTCCTCCCTCCCCTCCTTATTCTCTTGTCTTCTTTCACCTGCCCTTCTGTATTTTCTTCCTCCACTGTCTCCTCCTCTCCCTCTTCTTCCTCTTTCCTCCTCCCTTTTCCCTCCTCACTTCTTTCCTTCCTGTCTTCCCTCCCCCATAATCTGTATATTTCACTTCCAATTCATTTTTAATTGAAAGTTTTATTCAGATAATTGCAGATGTGCATGGAACTGTAAGAAATAATGAGACTCTAGTACATTTCATTTAGTTTCCCCAATAGTAAGATTTTGTAAACCTGTACTCTAATATCACAACCAGGATACTGACATTAATACAATCCATCAGCCTTATTTAGATATCCTCAATTTTACTTACTCATCAGTGTTTGTGTATATGTGTGTGTGTGTGTGTATCTGCTTATATTTAGTTCTGTACAATTTTATCATCTATGTAGTTTTGTGTATTCACCACAGTCAAGATACTGAGTAGATCCAACCACATGAAGATCCCTCGTGTTTTCCTTTTGTAACCAAAACCATCTTTTTCCTGCCCTAATCCCCAACTCCTAGAAACCACTCATGCCCTCCAATACAAAAATTGTGTCATTTCAAAATGTTATATTAATGTAAATGATTCAGCAGGCATGAAATCACAAATAGTAAGGAACATGGTAAGAGGGTCAGCAGATACTTGAGCTTCTAGACAAGAACGAGGTGATCTGGAGTAGACAAGGTGAGGACAACACAGACAGGATGAGACTAAGGGAAGCATTCAAGCAGTGCATTTGGTGGGCCAGAGAAGCTGGCATGCTGTGAAGCAGGACACTGTTGAATAGGGTAGACCTCTCCTGCAAGGGACACTTACCGGGGGTCTATAGGAAGTGGCATGGAGCCAAACAATGGGAAAATCATTTTTAACAAGGATGCCTATAGGAAATTGAATATACTAGTAAAAATAAAAAAAATGAGTTGAATAGCCCTCCATTCTCTGAGTGAAAAGAAAGCAACTATTGAAGAGAATTAATTGCTCTGGCAAGAACAATGGCTATAGAGCCAAGCAAATGGATCAAGGTCACTTTACTGGGTTAACAATTACTCTGGCATTTTACAGTGTGTGTTGGAAGAAGCAAACCTTTCATAGATTTCAACTCATAAAAATTGAAACTCAAGTGAATTCTGAGCAATTGAAGTAATAGTTTCTAAGAAAAAGCAGCATATAATAATATATTCCTGAAAAAAAGAAATCAATTAGTTCCAGTGCAGATGGCATGGAAGACATGCCAGGCAAGGTCCACAAAGTAGGCTTTCAGAAAAGACCAGACCAAATCTGACCACATGAGAACGTAGGACATTTTCTCATCCCAGATTCTTATGAGAAGAAAATAGAAATTGATGTCAGATACTCCCCGACAGTGTTTACAATTGTGCATACTCAGACTTTAAGCTGTTTACAGATAGACATTATAGCTAAACATATTGAAGCCTCATTGCAGAGTGGAGGCCCGTTCATTCTAAACATTTTTCCTTTTTTTCCCTGCTTCCATTAAGTCAGGAGTTAATGAGCCACTTCAACTATTGTTCATCGATTTAACTGCTTCCTTGGGGCCAAGGACATTTTCTTATGTGTTTCCCATTTATCCTCAAAGTCCAGGATAATTTATTTATTCAACAAATATTACTGAACACCTACCTTATGCCAGGCAGTGAGGATACACCATCAAGGCATTGAACAAAAGAGACCTCATCCTTTGTTTTGTTGGTATTTAGAGTCTGGTGGAGGTAAGTCTTCATTTAATCAACCAAGTATTTGGTGAACATCTACCATGAGCCAAACTCTATTCTATATCCTGGAGATAGAGCCAACTATGAAAAAAGGAAGGGAAAGTAACCAAGCTGATCATTAAGGATGTAGACAGATGGGTGAGATCTAGAACAGATGTGCCCAGAAGATGACTAGCATAGTGTCATAGAGCATGACTGAATGTCCATGGAGACCAGAAGTCAGGGAAGCCTCACAGAAGTAATGACAGTTGATCTGACATCTGCCTGGCAACAGTGAATCAGCCATGAAAAGTCCTGGGCGTGGAGGATTCCAGGCTGACTAAACATTCAACAAATAATTAAATATAATTGTTTAATTACCATTATCCTAAGCACCATACTGATTTTTATAACCGGCATTTCTCTCTCTTTGAATTCATATTATTTTCATCTCTTCTTCCTAAATTTCTAGGTTCTGAAATCACACAAATGAAAAAACTCTACCAGATTTCCCCCTACACAGAAAATGTTTCCCATGTGGTTGGCAACTTTTGAGAGCTCTCCCTAATTCAGGATAGTTACTGACAGCCTTCCAGGGATAAGGCTTGATTTTTACTTCTGCCTTGGGGCAAGAGATACTGCTTTTGGCAAAGCTAGTTTTAAATTTCTCTAGACTCAAGATACCAAGAAGAAGTGGAATAGCAAATAACAGAAAAACATTCAGCAATTGACAATCGTTTCAAAAAAAAATTAAAAGCTATGCTAAATGGATCATAACATGCTCAAATACATGAAAAAATTACTTCAAAACACAGCTGGGGAAAGATGTTTGTTTTTATTAAAAGTTGCTCAAAGGCATCATCATAATGACAGATTCTTTAAACATCTACAAACACAAAGGCCTGGAAAATAACTCTTCATTGATTTTTTTAACCTGCTGTATTTCATGTATTCTGAAAGCTATTGGTACTCTTAACAAGGGCTTCCTCATATCTGCTGGATTTTATGAATGATCATTTTCTGCTGAGTCAATCTGGGAAAATCCCTTTTGCTGAGATAGTCCCTAATGGCCACTTTTATAGTCTTCTTACTTGTTTTATTACTCAAGAGGACTTCCAGTTTCTCCAGTCAGTCTAAGCACAGAGGATCTGAACAACAAAAATACCCATCATTGGATTTTCCTGCTAGTCAATATGGATTTTTATAGATCTTAGAGTTCGAAGAGATTTTCTGGTTCATGTCCTGAGAGCCAGATCATGCAGACACAACATCCATAGATTGTTGCTTCGTGAGGAACAAAACTCTACCTTCTGGTCTTTTGCTTGCATCCATTGTGGCTCCATCCAAAACCCCCCATGTAGAATTCAGACCTTCTAGTCTCTATGCTTAGGTGTGCCTGAGTGGCGGATTGAAATGATCACAAATGGGACTTAGATCAAATTTTCTGAATATAGAATCTGAGACAGATCCTGATTCATTGAGGGGGTGTTCTCAGGAGAAAATAACAAGGATGTGAAGGAAGCAGGATAGGGCAGAAGGAAAAGGTAAGTAATAGTAGATGTAGTTTTAGATGTTGTCTTGCCCCAGTTTGACCCCACAGGAAACCCTGGAAGCATAAGTAGTGCCACAAAGCAATCTCAGCTTGAGAAAAGAGACCTTTTACCACTGTAACCCTCGGTCATTAGCAGTGGGCCATCCCTGAGGGAAGACGATGACCTGTCAGGAATTTCCAGGTGAGGTGGTTCCTGTCAGGCCCAGGGAAGTTCTGAGAAGGGTGTAGCTATGAGCTGTGAGCACCCAAGTGTCCTAGCAACTAGGAGATGGGAGCGTCAGTCTGGCAAAGGGGATCCAAGCAGGGAATCAGCAATGTCTTTTACACAACCACAAAACTTTGCCTTTGTTGTTGTTGTTTCATTTTTCCTGCCATCAGCCATCCTGGGCTGTGAGGCCAGCCACGTTTCCAAAGCCATTTTCCCTTCAAAGTTAACAGTTACCAAGTTGTAACTGATTGATTTTAATTCACTCCTAAAGTGGCTCAGTTAGAGCTGGAAATGCCAAGAAGCTCCAAACAAAAGGCATAATTACCGAGGTCGACAATGTCATTGATGACTTATTGTCTTGGGGTTGGTCATGATACCCTGAGATGGCATGTTGCTTTTGTCAGCTAAGAGTACATTCAAACAGCATTGCAGAGTTTCCCATCCGGGAACAAAACGTGGTTTCAAAATTTCATGCTTCAATTGAGTCCCCTCCCTGCCTAGCCCCTAGGGGAAAGCCATGAGCTACTAAAAGTACTTAGAAAGCAAACCAACGGCAAGAGCTCTGAATGGTGTACAATTAGGTATAATGCTTAGACCCAAACTTTCAATTCAACTGTGAAAGGCCAATTTAAAGACTTTTTTTTTTTTTTTTGACAGAGAGAGACACAGCGAGAGAGGGAACACAAGCAGGGAGAGTGGGAGAGGGAGAAGCAGGCTCCCCGCGGAGCAGGGAGCCTGATGCAGGACTCAATCCCAGGACCCTGGGATCATGACCTGAGCCGAAGGCAGACGCTTAACGAATGAGCCACCCAGGCGCCCCGTGAAAGGCCAATTTAAGGATGCCTCACCTGGCATCGAATTTAAAAAGTCACTCAATCTTCCAATCTTCTTGAGATAAGTAGGGTAGCCACTGTTGATAAACTCCAGAGCCCCGAAGAATACAGATTATAAAATAGACCCAACTATGATGCTGGCTACCATGTAATGCATGTTTCTGTATGACTTAGACACTGTCCTAAGAAGATGATGTACCTCATTTAATGATAAAGAAACCCTAGGAAGTACATATTGTTATTCTGGTTTTGTAGATGAATCAACTAAGGCACAAAGCATTCCTATGAAGTGCAGGTTGCTGAACATGCAGTGGACATCTCTGCCCCCCTGCAGAATAACTATGAAATGAGAGTAAGAACCCAAGTGTGGTAAATGAGATAATCAAAACTTCCAGCATTTTAAACCAACATGGAATAAAATAAAAAGAATTTTGATATAATAAAAAAAAATTTTTAGACAAAAATTCATTTATTTTTTTTTTAATTAGGAACTCCTGCCATAGAAGTATGTGATTAAGTCATGTGAATTTAAGAAGGCTTCCCTGAGATAAAGAGGAAGAGAAAATATTCTAGACAGGGGAGATAGCAGGTACAAAGACCCCGTGGCCAAAGAGAGCATGGTCCATGTGGCTGGCTGGAGCAAGTGAGGGTGGGCCTGAGAGGGTCACAGCTGAGAGGTAGGCAGGAGCCAGACCAGGCAGGATGTGTTGCCATAATAAGGGGATTTTCTTCAATATTATACACAATGAAAACCCACTGAAGCAGTGGGAAAACCATGAATTTCCTTTAACATGAAAGTAAGGGCAGGGGTGCATAATTGCCTGATACTCATTTTGGTGTTTAAAAGAGCCCTCTGGTTTTGGAATGAGTAGTGGATTGGAAAGAAAACAGCATGAAAATACCAATTAACACCTATTGCAAATAAGCAAGGCTGAATGCTGATTGCATTTTGGCCAGGGTGTTGTTGATGGAGATGAACATAAGTTAAAATATTCCAGAAATATTTTGTCAAAAAAAATTGACAGGAATTGGTAATGGATTGAGTGCGCTGGGGTGGGGCGGTGACCCCAAAGGCGATGCTAAAGTTTATTCCTGGTTTCTGACATACAGCTACAAGAATAGTCGTGTCATTTACTGAGGAAAGAAATATTGGATGCTTCTCAAACTCCAACCAATTTTGTTGAGACCGTAAGTTTAGTACTGGATGTGTTGAATTTGAGGTGCCTTTGGGAAACAAACGAATGAACAGGTGAGGACAAGCAGACAGTAGAATAACAAATCTAAAATAGAACTCTGGATTAGAGATGATTATTGAATCCATGAGTATGGATGACATTTACCTAAAAGTTGATAAAGTGAAAGAAAAAGAAACTAGCCTGACTGTTCCAGGTTGTAATGAGTGGGTAGATAGGCCTCAGCAGATAATACTTTTGTGGAACGGAGAATTCATTAATGCATGGAATACATGATAAACTGAGTTTGTAGCTGGGGCAGGATCGGCATCTGGCAAAATTGTCAAATATAGGCTGTTTCTCTTTAACTTCTTGCTTGGAAAAGATCACCAAAGTGAGAGAGCAGAAAATTCGTTTTAGTCCAAAAGCAAAGGAAATACGTTTAACAGAAGACAAAATTGTTTGCCTTCTCTTCTTTCTCTTTTAAAACTTTTTTCCCAAGCTCGTGCTGAACACAAATTCTCATCGAGCATCAGCACCAGCCCGTCAACCATAGATCAGACACCCCATGTCTAATGATGAACAACCTCTGACCAATCACTTTCCAAGAATCCCAAGACACAGCTGAAGAACATAATTGAAAACTCTAAAGAATGGCTCCGGGGTTACCCATTAGAGCCGAAGAACTAGGGAGTGAGCTTACTAAATTCTCTTTGACTGAGAGCAGGCATGCATCTGAACAAACATGTCATTGGAAATACACAGCAGCCGGAGGCTCCCTGAAAAAGAAAAGAAATCCCAAAAAAAACCACCAAGAGCAACTCTAGCTCAACTTAGTGATTGTGATGAATCCATCACCAGAAAGCTCTGTCAGGTATAAGCTGTCCTTATACGGCTGTCCTTGAGCCACCTTGCCTCTGTCTTACCCCTATCAGCAGAGACACACCAGCTTCCTTCCTCACTTGTTCGCTTTCCTCATTCAAAATAAATAAAGTGGCAAAGTTGCAATTCACTGAAAATAATACTCAGCAGATTAAATCTATTGCACCATTTGCTTTCTTCCAGATAAGCTCAAGAATATGGTACTTTTTTATTATTTTATTTTTTGAATAAACATAACAAAAACCTGAAACTGTTTTCTCAGCATGGGCTAAAGCTTACAGATGGAAATCCTAGGTCAGGAGGAGTAAAAACAAGAGTCTGGCCCCGTTGGCCAGTTCAGCCATATTCCACCACAGGGAGTGGCTTTCAGGGTGTGCACTAGTGTCTATTAATATGTCCCTGTGGATGACCCTTGAAGCTTTCTCTTTAACCCTGTTCTGTCCCTCAGGAGGCTAATTGGTGTGGAAATCATCACCAAGCTCCCTTGCCTGCCTCCCTACTTGGAGTTGAGTCAGCTAATGAGAGGTGCCTAGCAGATCAGAAATAGAGAAGGAAGTAAGTTTGAAGTATTTATTCCATTTCTCTGGTCTCTGGGTTCCTGTGAGCTGATGCATTCCTCTGTCACAGATCAGTTCCCCCTTCCCCCATGGCCCTCATTGTCTCCAGAGATGGAACTGGCTTCCTCCTATATGATAATAAAGCCCTCTGTTACCAATCCCAAAGTGCACCACTCTCCCTTGTGGTTTCCCTACACTCAGCCTACATCTTTGTATGAAGTCCCTTTATAAAACTGCATTAGTTCTCTGTGGGTCCCTGCCCCACATGGGGTAACACATACTACAGACAAATCACTCTGGTACACCAAACCAGGGATGGAAAACAAGAAGCTACAGGGACAAAGGAAACTGCACGAGAAGGATGCTGATAGAGAGCAGCTAATTCAAGTTGTAGTCACTGTTAAAGGTAGCTTCCCAATTCACAACATCCTTCCTTCCAGAGCACCAGCCCCCAGTCCACTGGGATGTGTTTTAGGCAGGCATGTCCATATAGTATCCTCTCCAGTCCACCTCTCCCCTATCCAAACTTAGCTAATATGACCAAGGAGAGTTACATGACCCAATAAGGGTCAGTCATGTCCTTTTCCTGGAAACTTGGAACGTGGACTGTGAAAGGCCAGCCATTGAGCTGTGAGATTAGTCACAAGAAAAAAATGGAAGAATGAAATAAAGGGACAGAAGGCAGAGATTGAAACCCAAGAGATTGCAATACCTTCCCAAAACTTGGCCCCATCTCTCCCTTGAACAGAGTTATCGCTGTATCTTTAAAATAAAACCCTCTTCCGATCCATGAGCATGGAATGTTTTTCCATCTTTTTGTGTCTTCTTCAATTTTTTTCATGAGTGTTCTGTAGTTCCTAGAGTATAGATCCTTTACCTCTTTGGTTAGGTTTATTCCGAGGTATCTTATGGTTTTTGGTGCTATTGTAAATGGAATCGTTTCTCTAATTTCTCTGTCTACAGTTGCATTGTTAGTGTATAAGAAAACAACTGGTTTCTGTGCATTGATTTTGTATCCTGCCACATTACTGAATTGCTGTATGAGTTCTAGTAATTTGGGGGTGGAACCTTTGGGGTTTTCCACATAAAGTATCATATCATCTGTGAAAAGAGAGTTTGACTTCTTCTTTGCCAATTTGAATACCTTTTATTTCTTTTTGTTGTCTGATTGCTGTTGCTAGAACTTCTAGTACTATGTTGAACAATAGTGGTGAGAGTGGGCATCCTTGTCGTGTTCCTGATCGTAAGGGAAAGGCTCTCAGCTTTTCCCCATTGAGGATGATATTCGCTGTGGGTTTTTCATAGATGGATTTTATGAACTTGAGGAATGTTCCCTCTATCCCTATACTCTGAAGAGTTTTAATCAGGAAAGGATGCTGTATTTTGTCAAATGCTTTTTCTGCATCAATTGAGAGGACCATATGGTTCTTCTCTCTCCTCTTATTAATGTGTTCTATCACATGGATTGGAAGAATAAACATTGTTAAAATGTCTATGCTACCCAGACCAATCTATACCTTCAATGTCATCCCAATCAAAATTCCAATGACATTTTTCAAAGTGCTGGAACAAACAATCCTAAAATTTGTATGGAATGAGAAAAGACTCCAAATCACCAAGGAAATGTTGAAAAAGAAAAACAAAGCTGGGGGCATCACGTTGCCCGATTTCAAGCTATATTACAAAGCAGTGATCATCAAGACAGCATGGTACTGGCACAAAAACAGACATATAGACCAATGGAGCAGAATAGAGAGCCCAGATATGGACCCTCAACTCTATGGTCAAATAATCTTTGACAAAGCAGGAAAAAATATGCAATGGAAAAAAGACACTCTTTTCAATAAATGGTGCTGGGAAAATTGGACAGCCACATGCAGAAGAATGAAACTCGACCATTCTCTAACACCACTCACAAAGATAAACTCAAAATGGATGAAAGACCTCAATGTGAGACAGGAATCCATCAAAATCCTAGAGGAGAAGATAGGCAATAACCTCCTTGACATCGGCCACAGCAACTTCTTTCAAAATACATATCCAAAAGCTAATTAAACAAAAGCAAAAATGAACTTTTGGGACTTCATCAAGATAAAAAGCTTCTGCACAGCAAAGGAAATAGTCAACAAAACAAAGAGGCAACCCACAGAATGGGAGAAGATATTTGCAAATGACACTACAGATAAAGGGCTGGTATCCAAGATCTATAAAGAACTTCTCAAACTCAACACCTAAAAAGCAAATAACCAAGTCAAAAAATGGGCAGAAGACATGAACAAACACTTCTCTGAAGAAGACATACAAATGGCTAACAGACACATGAAAAAATGTTCATCATCATTAGCCATCAGGGAAATTCAAATTAAAACCACATTGAGATACCACCTCACACTTGTTAGAATGGCAAAAATTGACAGGGCAAGAAACAACAAATATTGGAGAGGTTGTGGAGAAAGGGGAACACTCTTACACTGTTGGTGGGAATGCAAGTTGGTACAGCCACTTTAGAAAACAGTGTGGAGGTTCCTCAAAAAATAAAAAATAGAGCTATCCTATGACCCAGCAATTGTACTCCTGGGTATTTACCCCAAAGACACAGATGTAGTGAAAAGAAGGGGCATATGCACCCCAATGTTCATAGCAGCAATGTCCGCAATAGCCAAACTGTGGAAAGAGCCGAGATGCCCTTCAATAGATGAATGGATAAAGAAGATGTGGTCCATATATACAATGGAATATTACTCAGCCATCAGAAAGGATGAATACCCAACTTTTACATCAACATGGATGGGACTGGAGGAGATTATGCTAAGTGAAATAAGTCAAGCAGAGAAAGTCAATTATCATATGGTTTCACTTATTTGTGGGACATAAGAAATAGCACGGAGGACATTAGGAGAAGGAAGGGAAAAATGAAGGGGGGGAAATTGGAGGGAGAGGTGAACCATGAGAGACTATGGACTCTGAGAAACAAACTGAGGGTTTTAGAGGGGAGGGGGGTAGGGGGATGGGTTAGACCAGTGATGGGTATTAAGGAGGGCACATACTGGGTGTTATACGAAAACAATGAATCATGGATCACTACATCAAAAACTAATGATGTACTACTGTATGGTGACTAACATAACACAATAAAATTAAATTTAAAAAAATAATAAAATAAAACCCTCCATTTTTATTTGTGAGCTACAGCTGGTTTCTGTTACCTGCAACTGAAAGAGTCCTAAATGATCCATTAAACAACAAATGATGCTTTTTATCCAACAATAATGTGGTGGGTTCCTATGGCTGTATTCCAGCACTGTCCTGTAGAACTTTCTGTAATGACGGGATGTTCTATAAAGTCTGCACTGTTCAGTGCAGTAGCCACTGACCACATGTGGATTTTGAGCATTTGAAGTGTAGGCCATTGATGAAGGAAATGATTTTTCTAATTTTAATTGAATTTAAATAGCCATATGGGGCTGGTAGCCATCATATTAGGCAGTTCAGCTCTAGACTTTTGGCTTTTTCGTGTTTTACATTTTTGTTTCTTCTCTATTCGTTGGTTTTGAGCCTTCTGGGTATCTACTAAAGGTACTCAGTTAAGCTGGCATGTCCTTGTAAAGAATTGTCAATAATTAGGTGTTTACTCCTATTCTTTCAGTTTTTAGCGTTTTCTCCAGATACCTATAAATGAGAAACTCGGAGCCTTGAAACTTGGTCTGTTATGACCAGATTACTACTTAGTTGTCCTGCCCAACTCCTGTCAGTCTTTAATCCTCACCATTGAGGCCCGTCATACTAAACACAGCGAAGTTTCCGTAGTTTGCTGTGCTCTATCACACTTTCATAACTTTGCATAAGTGGTACCCTCATTATGTGTGCTTTACTTATTTGTTCTTTCTTTTATTCACCCACCCATTCATCCTTTCACCCAAGCATCCCCAAAATTTTATGAAATAGGGCAGATTCAGTATCAGACACCTATAGACAGCATTTTTATATGTGGGGTGGGTTTTTTAATGGGAGTTGTGGATTTGTGTAACCGAATAACCTACAAAAAGAGTAGATTTTCTCAAAGTATGGTTTGTGTGCAACACACATGAAATTGTCAAGGATGCTTTTTGAAAATGCATTATAGCAGAGTGGTTGGGAATGTAAATAGTATTTTGCTTTATTCGATTTTTTTATTAATTCATATAAAATACTAGAAAGACTATCTGTTGAGCGGTAAATGTGCAGTAAAATGTTAGACAGTGATAGCATTTGCTCAAAGTGTCTCCAATATTGCACTCCTGCTTCTGTCACCTAAACCTGCTCTTCCTTTGCTGTCTTCCCCTCAGTCAGTGGTGGCTCTATCTTTTTCAGACTGAGTATTTTCTGGGGAGCAAACGCTGAGATGGAAATTACTGCCTGGGAAGTTTAATCAGATAGTGCTCTCAAAATCGATGAGTGTGGGGAGAGGGAAGGAAGTTAGGTAGGCACAGGGAGAAACTGGGCTAAGACACAGCCTCAGCTGACCTCTCCGGAATGCTGAAGTTGGAATGGATTTCCTGAGCCATCCTTAGAAGGACCCGGTGAGTCAGGCTTTTGCCTCCCAAACCCCCTTATCAGCCTACTGTTGGACGCATACTGCAGGCCAAGGGGTGTGACCTTGAGCAAGGGCATTCTGTTCAGCTGATGGCAATTTCCAGAGGCCTGGGAGTTGAGTGCTCTCTGCTGGCAGCACCTGCCCCAATTGGGGAGATCTGCCAATCAGTCCAACAGAGGGATCTCTGTATCTATCAGAGCATCCAGTGTGCTGTCTTTTCAGTTCAGACTAAGAACTTGCAGTCATCTTTCGTTTCTCTCTTTCCATTCTACCCCAGTTCTACCTTCAAAATACAACCTGCACTACTGCCGAGCGCCACACCGCCATTGCCTCCAATTTGGGTGGTTTAAGTAGTATTCTTACGGATCGTCCTGTTTTTGCCTTTGCTCTATGTCTAGTTTATGCTCGATGCAATAGTGTGATCATTTTAAAACATGTCAGGTTGCATCACTTGTCTGTTCTAAACTCCGGGGGTTCCCCATCTCAGAGTAGATTCAAGAGTCCTTACAGCTGTCTACGGGGTCATGATCTATCCAACCACAGCGTTTCTGACATGATTTCTTACCAGTTCCTCCTGTGACCACTTAACTTCAGCTTTGTTCCACGTCGAACACTCCAGGCATCCTCCTGACTAGGATTTTGAATGCTATTCTTTGCTCATCCTAGAAAGCATATGCCCTGTTTTCCCACGTGGCTCCCCACCCCCCACCCTGACCCATTCTTTCAGGTCTCTGCTCTGATGTCACTTGATCGGCAAGGCCTTCTCAAACTACCTCATCTAAAATGGGATTCCCAGCCCCCTGATATTTCTTATCACCTTGCATACTTCATTTTGCTCCAAGTTCTTTTCACCGGCTCATATTATTTGTCTATTTGTTTTCTCATCTGTCTCACTGTCAAAATGTAAGCTACACAAAGCAGGGCCCTTCTTTTGTTGTTCTGTGACAGCTTGATGTTCAGAACAGAGCAGCAGACAGCACGTGCACAGCAAATTCTTGTTGACTAAAGCTTTTACATTTGGGCCAAATTTAGTCAGATAAAGAGACCTCTTCTCTGCCTTGTGACACCTAGGAATAAAAAAAGAAAAATTCGGGGGCACCTGGGTGGCTCAGTTGGTTAAGCGTCTGCCTTCAGCTCAGGTCATGATCTCAGGGTCCTGGGATTGAGCCCCGCATCATGCTCCCTGCTCCACGGGGGGCCTGCTTCTCCCTCTGCCTGCCATTCTGCCTATTTGTGCTCTCTCTCTGTCTCTCTGTCAAATAAATAAATAAAATATTTTTTAAAGAAGAAAAACTTGGAATGGGATATGCTTACCGGTTGCAGTAAGGCAGAATTCTAGACCCCACTTCAACCACCAAGATTATCATCCCCAGTTGTTCAATCAGACCTAACCTAGGTACTGCTTGCAGATGGAATTGATGATATGGACCTGCAAGGGATTATCCTGGGTTATCCAGGTGGGCCCAGTATAATCACTTGAGTCTTTAAAGGCAGAGAACGTTCTCTGGCGAGAATCAGAGATGGGGTGAGTGAGGAGAGTAGAAGAGGTTCAAAGTGTAAGAAGGGTTCACCCCATCACTGCTGGATCTGAAGAAGCAGGAAGGAATTCACAAGCCAAGAAATGCAGGCAGCATCTAGAAGCTGAGACTAACCCAACAAGGATAGGAGGACCTCAGTCCTACAGCACACACGACTGAATTCTGCCCACAGCCCAAATGAGCTGGGAGTGGATTCTTTCCCCAGATCCTCCTGCAAAGAACACAGCCTCACTCCTGTCTTTGTTTCAGCCTGTGAGAGTCAAAGCCAAGGACCCAGTCCACTCTGCTGGTGGACTCCTGACCTACAGAACGGTGAGCAAAATGGTGTTATTTTAAACTACAAAGCTTAATTTGTTACAGCAACATAGAAAAATTAATACTTTAAAAAAATTATTCTCTTTGTTCTCAGATAAACACCATCTTAGTAAGCAATCGGCATATAAAGAAAAGGGATAACAAAAGAAGCTCCCTACTTCTACATATTCTACTTTTTATTCTATAACTAAAGACCAGTAATGCGAATCATTGAAGTGAACTGTGTTTTACTAATATAATTATGATTCTGTACTGCTGATCCAATAAGTATATATTTTACTTGTCAGAGTCTAAGAGGGGGGTATCATTTTATTCAACAGTGATCTTGGAAAGGTTCCTTGTGTTTATTAGTGAGCTTGTCTGAGTGTTGCACTCCAGGCAGTTAATTCAAGAGAATAATAAAGCAAATGGTACCCACAGTTTCAATTACAAATACCAGCAGTTTTGATGTGGGAAAAAAAAAAACCTCACAAACTAGTCTATTGAATCATGATTATTCTGGCAGTTAAAAGCCTTTACAGGTATTTAGATGGATTTTAGTGAATCACTTACCTAGTTCTCTTTTTTCTCTTTCTCCTTCAAACTCCAGGAATTGCTCTAAAGAGGTAACTGTAAGTGCAAAAGGCTTGTTATAACAGTTACAAGGTTTAAGCCAGTGTTAAGTACTGAATATTATTATTATTGATGACCTTGATCAGTTGAGTTTCTGCTCCTCCTTGTTTGGCCATTTCTGATGTTTAATGATTTCTAGGGCAATTCCTTCTCTACTCTTAAATTTTCCTTTGGCCAATTTTCCTCTTTGTGACCCTCCTTGAACTTTCCTGGTTTTCTCTTTCACTATCCTTCCCATCCCTTTCTTCTCTGCCTCTCTCTTCCTTTCATTCCGAACCCCTTCACACAGACATGATTTCATTTGACTTGTCCTACCCGGTATATAGAGTGGTACAAAGTGGTAGGCAGAAGGCTTATTCATTGTAGCATAAGTTTTAATAACATATGAATGGAAATAGTCCAAATCCCCACTAATAGGGACTTGGTCAATAACTTATGGTATATCTACAAAACTGAGTACTACACAGCTGGAAAAAAAAAAAAATTGGAGAGATCTCTCTTATGCCCTTTTCAGGTACCCAAAGGATTGAGAGAAGATTGTCTTTATGGAGTGTTTTGACTAATGAATGAATACAGAATAATGGAATTAGAATATCACTTTATAACACCTACTGAATTAAAGGATCTAGACAAGAATTATCAAGTGGCAACCAGGTGTTTTATGCTCCGAACTGTGAATTAATCTTGTATTTACCACTCTTCAGTTGAATTTGAATCTAATAAATTTTCCAGATCTAAATACCAATTTCCAGGAAATCCTGGGGATATGTGGACTTTTGAAATACCATCAGTGTGATATAATGATGGAAATTCAGACTCTGAGGAGCTCTTAAAATAATGATCATTATATTAAATAATTTAAGTAAAAAGGGGGGAGAGAGAATACATCAACAGAGCGAGCAGACATCTGCTTCTGCCAGGAGAGAGTAGCCTCATTCCTCCCAAGCCCTCCCCTTACAACGAACAAGCCTGGATATAACCCAATAAGCATCAGAAGTCCCTGAAAGGTGAAAGCAAGAAGATGGATGGCCTAGAGACCACAGGAATTGAGGGCTGACCTAGAGGTGACTTCTCAGGGTTTCTTTCTTTCATTTGTACAGATAGGATGTTGCAAAAATCTCCAACCTGGAACTGCCAACAGGAACAGACCAAAAAAAAAAAAAGCCCCCCCAAAAAAAAGCCCCCAAAGAAAGCCTATCTCCCCCTAGCCAAAAGTGTGGTGGGGAAAAAATGGCCTAATAATAGAACAATGTTTTGGCAGTAACAGCCCTCCTCAAACTGAACACCAATGATAAAATCACTTTCCCCTACTCCACCCCCTTGGTTTCAGTCTGGTCTTCTAGTTTACCAGCTGCCCCACAGAAGCAGGGTTTGAGCCCTAATTCTACTTCATGTAGTATTGACTGGCCAATGGGGAAGTTTATCTTCCATCCGCTGCCTACAGGAGGAGTATGGGCTCCAATTCCACAGGTGGTGCTGGAAGGCTGAACTAAGACGTGGTCTTCCCTTTTCCATGTTGAGGAAGCAGGCAGCCGTGATCAGATCAAATTCCCCTGCTGGGGTAGTGTCAAGGGGATCCACTTGATCTTCCATCCCCCTCCTGGTGGGAATCAGGTGATGCTCCAATAACCATGACAGGGTAGTATTGTTTGAGCTGAGTAGGGAGGTGATCTTGCTAGAGGAAGCAATCCAGCAGTGAGCTGAGCCTCTATCCTTACCCATAGCTACTAGACTTAAAGAAGCTGTACAAGGTCAGGCTAGTGACCATTATGCTTCACCCCTGCCCCATATCAGCAGGACACTGGTGGGGAGCTGAGCCTGTACCCTGACCTGGCATCCAACAAGCAGGAATAGGTGGTGCAAGGTGGGGGGAGGTAATGGATAACCTGCTTTCTCTTTCTCCATGTCAGTGGGTCCTTGGGGAAGCTAAACCTCTACAGGACTCAGCATCAGTGAGACAGAATGAGGCGGTGGGAGGTTGGACTACCTGGCACTCCACATCTCTCCCTCCCCTGCCCTGCTGTCAGCAAGGCAAGCTGATCTTACAATCCCACATGGAGGTAATTAAGCACGTGGGGATGTATCAACTAAGCTGAAGGAGTCAAGATGCTAAACTTATGCCTCACTCATCTGCAGTGAGTCTGTGATCCAATGCCCCACTTCTGCTAGGATGTTGGCAAGGTCCAGCAGGAAGGTGAACACACACATCCACATATACCTTGTACCACACCTTAATGGAGGGACTGTCTGCTAATAGTAGAATATCAAACAGGATTCAGTCTCATCAAAAAATTTAAGAATACAATTGAAAATCACCAATCGTACCAAGAAAATAACAGCATGAAATTGAAAATCGACTGGTACCAATACTGGTATGAGTCAGATGTTGGATTATTTTTAACAAATGGAAATAGTCTAAATATCCAGTAAAATAAATCTCTGGGTGATGATCATTTCACAAGAAAATTTTACCAAACATTTAAAGAAGTATCAACATAAATTCTACACAGTCTCTTTCAAACAATGGAAGAGGAGGGAACATTCTTCAACTCATTTTATGAGGCTAGCATTACCTGGACACCAAAAACAAAACAAAATATCTTCAACATTTGGCAAAAAGAATTAAGCAACATGTAAAAAGAATTCCACACTACAAAATGGGATTTATTCCAAGTATGCAAGGCTGGTTCAACACCTGAAGATTGATCAAGCTGGGATTTTAAAATTTTATGTTAAATTTCGTTAATAGTTATAGAGCTATTTAAATGATCTATATCCTATTGGGAGGGATATCCTAGTTTGTGCTTTATGATGAATTGGTCCATTTCACCTAAATCATAAAATCTTATTACACTATCCTATTCCCTTATCTTTACAATGGTTACAGAATCTGTATTGAGTTCACTCATTTCATGCTTGATATTGGTAATTTGTCTCTTCACTTTTTATCTTTGTCAATTTTGCCAAAGACTTATCTTTTTTTTCCCTGAAGGACCAACTTTTTGGTCTATGACTTTGTTTTTTTAATTTCATTTCTAATATCTCTTGCAATTGTTTTGGACTTATTTTTGTCTTGTTTTTCTAGTTTCTTGAGTTAGAAATTTCATTATTAACTTGAAGCTCCTCTTTACTAAGAGAAGCATTTTAGTACTATAGTTTTCCCTCTCAGCACTGCTTTAGCTGCATCCCACATATCTTGATAGGTTCCATTTTATTCTATATTTTTTTCAAAAATTCTTGTTAGATTCATGGATTGATCTCTTGGTCAGGTAGAGGGTGTCATATTTGGGATCATTAACATAAATGTATATTAAAGAAATATTCTTTTAGTGCAGGTGAATTCACTTCAAGTATAGCTTGAACCTGGTGGTGAGCAATGAGATGACATAAGTCAACTACTGCTCAATGGAAATAAACTCTACACCAACAAGAAAGTGAAATATACTCAGTATGTTGAGTTAATGTAGTTTTTAATTAAATTCATAATACACTATAGCCATCGCATATCCCATGAGGAGATGTACATATTGTGATCACACTGGATGTGAAAGTTTTGAAATAATATAAAGTAGCAGGTGAAATAGAGAAACTAAATGTTATTTGATCAACCAAAGTTATAGCTAAAACCTAAGCCTGTAATTCCTATTTACGACCTCCTCTATCTAACCAATAAATTTAACTTTTTTGTTTTATTTATCTCTAACCAGACCTGGGTGGTTTTCATGACGGGGGAGAAACAGCTAAACCAATTGAATAGTGTTAATGTTTCTTAAATATTCTGCTTTCATCTTAACTTTTCATTTGATGGTTTGTAGTTAGGTAAATGGTTTCTAAATACTGCATGTAGTAGTAACAACTTGTTTTTAAAAAGTAGGAGGTTAAAAAGTAGTTTAACCAACTGAGCCACCCAGGCGCCCTAAAAAGTAGTTTAAAAGGTTCATAAAAATAAAATGACATTTTAAGTTATTTTCCTTTCAGATAATAGCTTAATCATCATGGTATTTGGGATTTTCTGTTTTGATAGAAACACAAATTTTGACGGATAGTGTAATATAAAGAAAAACTTCTAAAAGTCGTATTTACCAGTTTATATTTTTGGCTTTTAATTTATTATACTGCAGACAGTTAAACTCTTTAAAAGTAACAATCAAATTTCTTTACTTAATATGGTGTTAAGATGCAAATGAAAGTGAATTTAATACAAAGCTGTCTGCCTGTAAGATACTCTGATTTTTGAGAAACGAGCCTCTACAATAACTCTAGTAAATTAAAGCATTTGCAGACTTTAGGACATTGTGTTATAGCTTAGTTTAATTTTACTTCAAAAGACCATTAGGGGTAGTGTAGAAAGCTGATCTTTATGAGTTGTTTTATGAATAAGACATAAATACATGAGCAAAAGTCTAAGCTTTAAGTGCTGTATGGACATATTTAAATAAAAGCAAGAGAAATCTTAGTTTACTTTGGTTTGTTTTGTTGATCTCCTATGTCCTCTGAATATACGAGATTTCACAGAGTTATTACAAGCCTTAAATTCAAATGTGCGAGGTATTTTTTATCACACACTGACGCCGTAAGCTTCTAAAATAAAGCAAATTTATGCATTAGTCTTTGAAAATGAAAAACTACATTCAAATGTCCTGTACAATTTTAACTTGAGTATATTTTAGAGGAAATCATGTTTAGTAGAAGTCATTTCCTGGGCAGGAAAGAGGATGCTGAAATAATTATAGTATAGCTCAAGTGCCCAAAGATACAGAATACTAGAGAAAGAAGGTGATAGAAATGGAAAAATGGGATTGAATAGACTGGCTTGTCAGAATCCTCCTAGGAGAAGGTAAATTCAAACTAAAGTTATTTCCTGATTACTTGGAGACAAGCATCACATTTATATATTACATGGGCCAGGCTGAGGGTGTGGAGGGTCGCTGGTAAATTGCTTTGTGTGAAAGCCCACTCACCAGTCTTTTTATATAGCAAAATCACATTAATATCAAAGCAAAAAAGCTCATAAGAAAAGAGGACTCCCCCCCCCCCAAAAAAAAGGTCTATAGTCTTGGAGAGAAGAATGAATGAGGTGGAACGTTAAGTGACATGCTAAGTTAAAGGCAGATGTGATTGGCAGAGAAAGGAGCAGGCTATCTCCTGATTAAATGTAATCCATATAAACCACTGGTCCATTTTATAACCATCACAAAGACACACCTGCATTCTTTACAAGGCTTCATCTATGTAAGGTGAACACTTACATAAATGATTTTTTTCAGGCTAGATGTTGGTTTTATCTTGTACAAGATACATGTATTAATTCATCTGATGGGTATTAAGCATGTACTATATGCCATCTATTCTATGCAGGATGGATATAGCAATGAAGACAAAAGTTGGTGGCTTTTAGCTGGTAGGGGGATAAAGATAATAAAACAGAAGTAAATTGCGTAGCATATTAGAAAGTGGTAGATACTGAGGGGAAAAATCAGGAAAGGTGAGCTGGAAATTTTGGGGGTGAGGAGAGCTGCAAATTTAAATAGAGGACCAGGGCTGATTTCCATGAGAAGTGACCTTTGAAGCGTTGGAGGATGAGAGGGAGGGGGCCATGCAGATACCCATATATTGACCTGCTGCAGAGCACATCTGGAATGTTCCAGAACAACATGGGGGCCATGCTATGGCTGGAACAGAGTGAAATCAAGGGAAGGGATGAGGAGTAGTGTGACATGCGGTCATGAGAATGCCAGGGGACTTCCTTGGGCTTGGCTCTTTTTCTGCATGATCCAGGAAGCCTTTGGATGGTTTTAAGCATAGGGTTGATGTGATGGGATTTAGCTCTGGTTTCTGTGCTGAGCACAGGCCCTGGGTGGTGGAGGTAGATCACTGTGGAAACACAGACACCAGTTCTGCCATTTTTAAGAAACGTCCATAACCTCCTTGGGCCTCAGTTTCCTCATCTACAAATTAGGGTTAGTAGTATCTACTTGGGAGGGTTGGTGTGTGAATGAAATGGAATATTCTATATAAAACACATAGAACCCTGCCTAGCACATATTATGTGGTCACAAATTAGATGTCCATATGGATCCTGGCTTCAGCCCCTGGGAAACTGGAGTCACCATTTAACAGATTGGAGAGGGCAGTTTGGGAAGCAGGAGGCTCTGTTAGGAACTCAGTTTTGACTTGATTTTGAGATGCCTTTTACTTTTCCAAATGGAGAGAGCTTGAGTGAGCAGCTGGATATAGATGTCGGCCCATATAGAAGCCTCAGCCCAGTTTATTGGAGTATGGACATGTAGATGATATAGATGATGATTCCCAGCATGGTCTCCATACTTAGCATTGGTGTATGTACATTTCTGCTAGGACGTCCCCATAGCAACCATTTTCATATTAAAATCTGTTCGATATTAAAAAAGTCACATTTAGTGCAAAAATGGCTTAATACAGTGTAAGAATCACCACCTCCAAACCAAGTATAAAAAAAAAAAAATAGCAATGAAGAGGGCTGATGCAGTTGCTGCCAGAGTCCCAGTTGCTTTAGGAATTTGGTACATTCTTCATGTAAGGGCCATGTCTACCATCTTCTGGAGCCTGCAGTTGTGAGCATGTGTCCTCCGTCTTCCTAGCCTGATGCTTGAACTTACTTTCCATTACCCGAAATATTTCCACTTCTAGAGTCATTAGCCTGGGGGTTAATGGTGGCTTCTGCACATTTCCTTGTGTGGCGGGGTGGGGGATCATTGATGTTCATTTAGTGGCCAATGAGGAAAGCTTCTGGTTTCTGTCCCGCTCTCTGTCCCTTCTCCACCCATAGCTATGAGATGTAGAAATGGAAGTAGTAAAATAATATAGAACAGTCGGGCGCCTGGGTGGCTCAGTTGGTTAAGCGACTGCCTTCGGCTCAGGTCATGATCCCGGAGTCCCCGGATCGAGTCCCGCATCGGGCTCCCTGCTCGGCAGGGAGTCTGCTTCTCCCTCTGACCCTCCCCCCTCTCATGTGCTCTCTCTCATTCTCTCTCTTTCAAATAAATAAATAAAATCTTTAAAAAAAAAAACAAAAAAAACTGTTTACTGGGCGCCTGGGTGGCTCAGTCGGTTGGGCGACTGCCTTCGGCTCAGGTCATGATCCTGGAGTCCCGGGATCGAGTCCCATATCGGGCTCCCTGCTCAGCGGGGGGTCTGCTTCTCCCTCTGACCCTCCCCCCTCTCATGCTCTCTCTCTCATTCTCTCTCTCAAATAAATAAATAAAATCTTAAAATAATAATAATAATATAGAACAGTTAAAATGTATTGAGTGTCTCTTACGTCTCACGGGCTGTGCTGTGCAGTCTCCGTATTCGTGTAAGGAAACTGAGTCCGGTAGAGTTTAGAATCTTGCCTACCGTCACACTGCTAGGGAATAGTGTAGTTGGGCTTGAGACCAAGCCTCCTGACTGCCTCATCCACACAGCTGACCCCACCTCACCTGCACTACCTACCCCGCGCTGAAGCTTCTCTCTCATTCCTACTTCCCAACCGTCCCTTCCAGAAGGGATGAAGGAATACCGAAAAGTTGGCAAAACTTAGTTTTCTCTACTTCCAGGCTGCTTTTACGTGGTGCAACAATGAGCCATGGCTGGCTCAAGAAAGCGAGCAGGGCGGGTATGGGATAAAACCAAGAGCAGAGTGAGGTCTGCAGATTATCTGTGGATTTTAGCTTTTGGTCGCTCCATTCAATAGAGCGTTCTTTCTAGTGGCCAGAAGTAAAGAGATTGCATAAAGCTCTATAATTCCCTCTTAAAAAACAACTGATTGGTCTCTTGGACTTCACAAACTATTGCCTCTCACAGGAATCAAACCTCTCAAGATGAGGATTGGAAACGAGAATTAGAAATGTGAAAAGCACTGACTCAAACCTAATCCACTTGAAAAACAAAATGACAACTTTTTCTTTCCTTTGGATTAAGTTAGCAGTGTATATATTTTTTTTATCTGGAGATAAATCTTATTACTGATGTTTGGAGGCAGGGCTTCAGGAGGTTTCAAATATCTTCAGGAGAGGGAAACACTTTTTTCTTATCAGGGTCACTTGAAATTATTTACTAAATGATTTAGCTTAGCTCCTTTCAGAAAGAGAGAAACAAAAGATTTGCAATCCTTTGGCTGTTGTCACTGTTAAAATACTCAGTGCACCAGGCGACAACAACATGTATTTCGTTCATCCACAGTGAAGAGCAATTCTCTTGCCTTGAATGTCAGGGTGACCACTGAGATTTGCATTAATTTAATGTGAAGAACAAAGTCTGATATTCAGAGTTAAGTACTTCTGAGAAATATGTGTGAGAGTGACTGATATGGTTAATTAAATGATATGCATTACTTTGTATGCATGGATGGGTGGGCAGACAGGTGGCTGGATGGATAGGTAGATGCTACTTTGGAATATAGAACTGAAGAATCTTTGGTTCCTTTTTTTCTTTTATATGAAATGTTTTGTTATTGCATAAACTTAACAAATATAGACCTGTACAAGGATGAAAATATCACCTTTAAAAAGACATCTGCCCTCGGGGCGCCTGGGTGGCTCAGTTGGTTAAGCGACTGCCTTCGGCTCAGGTCATGATCCTGGAGTCCCGGGATCGAGTCCCGCATCCGGCTCCCTGCTCGGCAGGGAGTCTGCTTCTCCCTCTGACCCTCCCCCTCTCATGCTCTCTCTCTCTCTCTCATTCTCACTCTCAAATAAATAAATACAATCTTAAAAAAAAAAAAAATAAAGTGCTTAAAAAAAAAAGACATCTGCCCTCCCCCGCCCCCCGCCTTGGTTACCAGTATGTAAACCCATATCCCATTTTCTAGAACTTCTTCCTTTGAAGACTTTGGTAGGAGGAAGGCCCTACCACCTTCAGAAGCCTAAAGGGAACAAATATATACAAAGGGAACAAATATATATATATATATATATTTTTTTTTCCCCCCACTTCCCAGATGCTAAGTTATGGGCATGTGAGTTAGGCCCAGGCAACTGGAGGTTCCCTCTTGGGATGCTGAATTTTGAACACTTGATGCAAAAGTGGCAGGACCTTTGGAATTCATTCAGCCCTTTTTCAGGAGGTGGCAGCCAAAGGGAGTCCAGTGGCCATGGTGTCCTTTTGCAGCTGTGACCGTAGGACCCAGGAGCAGCATGCTGACAAGGCTTTTTCTGCAGCTTGGCCTTGGCCTTGGGTGCTGCAGCTTATAGGCTCCTGCCCCTTTCAAGGGCTGTCCCCTGACTCCTCATCACTCTTGTAAGCCAGCCAGGAGCCCACCTGCACCTACCTTCTACTTCAGTAACCAAGACATGGTTCCTATAGGTTACAACTCAGAACCTAACTGATACAGCATTTGCAGGTATTTACTTTAAAACTATTTTTTGAGGGGCGCATGGGTGGTGCAGTGGGTTAAATGTCAGACTCCATTTCAGCTCAGATCCTGATCTCAGGGTCATGAGATCGAGCCCCAAGTCGGGCTTTGGCACAAAGTCTGCTTGAGATTTTCTCTCCCTCTTCCTCTGCCCCTCCTGCCCATGTTCTTTCTCTCTCTCTTTCTAATAAATCCTTAAAAAAATAGGCGCCTGGGTGGCTCAGTCGTTAAAGCGTCTGCCTTCGGCTCGGGTCATGATCCCAGGGTCCTGGGATCGAGTCCCACATCGGGTTCCCTGCTCTGCAGGAAGCCTGCTTCTCCCTCTCCCACTCCCCCTGCTTGTGTTCCTGCTCTCGCTATCTCTCTCTCTGTCAAATAAATAAATAAAAATCTTTAAAAAAAAAATTAAAATAAATAAATAATCAGTTTTGGTTGTCAAAATAATCCATGCTAACTTGTAAAAAAGAAGAAAATATCTAACCAAAAATGTGCCAAAAAAAAAAAAGTCCAACTATAATCTCACCACCCAGGGACAACAGATTATAACATTTTGGTGTATATTCTTCCCATATTATTTTTCATATACAAAAATAAGATATTATATCTGCTAGTCTATTGCCTGCTTTTTGCTCAACAGTATGTAATCAAGAACATCCAAAAATATTATTCTTTTCCTTAAGAAAAGTGGGATTTATTGTGAAACCCTGATTTTAACTGAGGTTAAGTATCTTTTTTTTTTTTTTGCTTTATTGAAGTACCATTAACAGACAAAAATTGTATATTGCCATGTATTCACATACATGTACAAGTACATACATCTATCTCTCAGTGATTCTCAACTGGGGGCGATCTTGCTCTTGGGACAGTTGACAATGTCTACAATCCTTTTTCCTTGTTATAGCTGGTGGGGGTGTTACTGACATTGGTGGGGAGAGATCAGGGATGCTGCCAAACGTTCTATAATACACAGGGCAGCCCCACAACAGAATTATCTGGCTCCAAATGACAGCACAAAAATTGATGTGTATACACATAACTTTACTAATTCTTTATTATTGGACATTTATTTGGCTTCCAAATTTTCAGTGTTAGGATTAGTGCCGTTGTGAAAACCCTTGTGCACATACACACATCTTTGCACACATTTCTAATTTCCTCTAGGTAAATATCTAGAATTAGAACTGCCAAGACAATAGAAATAATGATTTTTAGACCTTTTTATAAACACACCAAGATTACCTTCCTGAGCAGTCCATACCACTTAATCCTCTGATCATCAGCTGGGCGTCCTGTTATTTCCAGATCTTCACCAAAACTTAGCATGACTAGTTGGTTTTTTTGTTTGTTTGTTTTTTAAATAATAATTGACTGTTTTCTGGGCAAAAATGTAATTTTATATGTATTTTCTTACTGGCAAAATTAAAATAATAGAGTTAAAATTGTCTTCCTCCACTTTAATTATAGTGCCGGCTATTATAATTTATTTATATTTAATTATAATGACGGCTATTGACTTCAAATAGGTTTTTTTAATGTTTAAGAACTATAAGTTGGTGTCTACCATTTGTCAAATGATCTTGTTGTGTATGAATTAATCTTTCATTCTTTGAATCAATCTTAAAGCTATGTAACCTTGAGCAAGTTACCAAATCTCTCAAGGACTGTGTGAGGTTCTGCACAGGTGAAGAGATAAAGGGAAAGTGGTGTTTGAATTTAGAGTTAATTTTTCTCAGTTCAGATACCTGGGAGAGGTTGGAAGGAGCCAAGCGGTAGGCAGTCAGACTGAGTTTTCCTGGGCAGTAAAGCGTTTTTCTTCTGATCTGTTTCAGCAGGCTGGAGTCTGTCTTAGGAGCAGCCCCAATCTAACCAGACCGGCCAAAGGTAAGAAGCAAAAAATGATGCTGGCTCTGATTTCATGGTGGCCATTGGTGCCTTGTGCACATTGCAGAGGAGTGGGTGCCATTCATGTGTCCCCTCCCAGTGCCAGGTGGCCTTCCCCACCTTCCTTTCCTCTCTAAATTACACATGCTTTTCTTCCTTACTTCCCCAGCTGGAATATATCTGTTCATATCCAGGACACATGGAAACTTTTTTCAGTCCCATTTTGTATGTACTATTTCACAGCCAGCGTTCCCAGTTTCTGATAAGTGTGTAGCCCTTTGCCTTGTATCTAGGGCTGTTACCAGTTTTTCAATATTCCATTGGGCATTTCAATGGGATCTGAGAGAAGAGGTGGATGTTAGTGTTCAAACACCACTCCAGAGTCTCATTACTTGGCTTAGTTCATCCCTTTGGTGGCTTCTCTTTTCTCATTTTAGGGTTATTGTGGGCTTATTTTCATGTTTATTACAGACATCTTATTGAACTCTATTTAAGATATTTAAAAGGATTATTTTGGTTATTTCATTCTTGACTCTCTAGAAACCACCTCTCAAAGTACTAAGGTTCATGTTTTCTCTTCCTGATTGGTTTTAATTGGCTATATATTTTCCATTTTCTAACTATTTATCTTTAAGAAGGAGAGATCTGTAACAAAATTATATTTAACACCTAAGAATATTTCAATTTCTCTTGGGCCTACCCACTAACATTTGAACAAGGTAGCTTCTTTTTTATGGTTGTTTTAACTAGTGCATTCTTGGGAATAAGACTTCAGTAATCATATCCCAACGGCAAATTGCCCAAGTAGCACATAATGTTTTTATGAACAAGGCGCAGAATATATGGGTCATTACAAAGGATGGTTTTGTCCTACATATGCACTTCTTGACAACACACCTGGACTCTCAAAACATGGAAAAATGTTTATGTGCCTCGTAGTTTGACCAAGTCCAGAATCCTGTAGATATTCACTTAATATCTTAATTGTAGACTAACCTTTTTCTATTCCCATATGTTAATATGGGAATAAAGGACTATGTTAATGAACAATCCCTATCACCTGTTTTATATCTCAAGTATTTTCGTTTCTTGAGGTGATCTACTTTATGGTGTACAAATCTTTATATTTTTGCAGCAGGAGGATGACAATGATGAAAGATAACATGTATTGAACACATATGGTTCAGTTAATTATTGCTGTGTAACTAAACACCTCAATATTTACTGGATTAGATACTAAATTGGATTAAAGATATAAGTCTGTGGGTTGGTTAGTCTAAATGTCTTGTGGCCAGACAGCTCATCTGAGATTGTTAATGGGTGCTTTCTTACGTTGAGGCAAAATCTGCCTTAATCCTATTCACTGGTCACCTCTGTGATCATCCTATCTGGAAGAATAAATATATCCCTATCATTTGCTCTTCCCTTGTTTTAGTTTTTTTTTTTTTTTTCCATAGTACTTCTCATTTCCTTGTTTTATTGTGCTTATTTTGGTTTATTTGTGTATTTTTCCCACCAGAATGTGGACTCCATAAGGGTCAGGGACTGGATTTTGTTCACTGCTGTATCTCAAGTGCCTAGAATAAGGCCTAACACATAGTAGGCATTCAAGAAAACTTTCTGACCAAATGCGTGCCCCTTTTCAATCCTTTACTTATTATATATCACTCTTCAATGTGTGTGAGTTCCACAAATGGGAGAAGGCTGACTTCCATGTGTTCATCAAAATTTCTGAAAATGTTGAAAAAGATAGTTATATAAAGAACAATTTGGAAGGTGTAGAAGCTCCTATCACTGAGATATTAGGTAAAATCAACATTATACGGGTCATTATTCAAAGTTATGAATCTCCTACTTGAAGCTGTATGTCCCCATCATTTTTAAATAAATGGCATCCAGATCAGATAAAACATGGTTAAAGTTAGTAATACTGTATGAATAAAGAAGGAATGAAGCAATGTAAAGGAGTCATGGGCAACCATGAGATTAACAGAATAAGAACATTCACAGAAGAAAATGTCAGAAATACCCATCCTAGGGAGAGGACAGGAACATCTTTTTGTCTAAGAGAAGCTGTGTCTCTATTATGGAAGCATATGAGCCATCAGACTATGTGAGCCATTAAACATGCAAATGGATATTTATCAACTCCACTTATTCTGGTGCTACAAAACTGAATAACCCTCTGATCATTTTGCTTTTGTCCCAGCTTGCCTACAGGGAAAGAATGTGCAGTCAAGCTGATGCTAGTATTCTGTTTACGTGATCATTTTATTTTCATTTGAATTCAATAGTTGCCATTCTGGTAAAGCCCATCAGTCCCTTTGAGCTTCATTAGTATGTTCCATATCCCCAAGTCAGATCAGCTCCAGGAGCTTGGAAGGCTGAGAGACAGGTCCTAGACAGGGTTGAATTCATCAGTCCAAACCGCCAAGTAGCCCATCCCAGTCAGAGGTACTAAACCTTCTGCTGGGTGGGCAATGCTTTGAATGTCTATATTACTCAAATCAGGAATCCCTTTATACCTGTTCCCAAAGTAAACCTTTGGGATAGTTCCATCGAGAAGTCTGACTTTTTCCACCCCCAAACAAACACATGTGAAAAAAAAGTGATTGAAAAGTTTAGCGGAGAGTATGTACCTTAGTCTAGGATATCAGCCAAATTTACTTCCAAAAAATATCTGATATATTCATAAGAGGGATCATGAATATTTCTCTCTGATTTTTCTCTGTACTTCTATTTACTATGGAATATTCCTTGGAATTTAGAAGTGCTATTTCCCAATTAGTGAACTTAATGCATTGTTATTATCTGTACCTAGCATCCTTCATGCTGTTGTGAAATCTGACCCCCAAACCCTTTATGTGCAGAGTCTCACTGCAAACATCCTTTTGTTTCTTCCTTTCTTTTACTTTTCTTTCCCTTGTATTAAGTGACACAAAAGAGTTGTGATTTGCTCTGGGGAAATGAACATGTTACTTGCTTGATGCAATGCACAAGCTTAAACTTTAATGGATTCTTCAAGAAAGACCAGTTCGCAGCCAGAATTCTTTTATCCTTCAATGGTGACAGGGAAAGAGGAGCCAGGGATTTTCAACAGTGAAGAATAAGAAATATGGGAACTTTTTCAAAGGGTAAGATGATGTACAAGTTCTAGAAATACTCCATTTGCATTTAAAACATGCCCTTCTAGTCTACAAAGAATACAATTTTTTGTTAGATTTTAGATAATTATACTGACATATTGGTGCTTTTAAAAGTCACTGGCCATCTATTATTTAGAAGAAAATAGAGTAGATTTAGGTGTAAAAGCATGCTTGAGTATATTCAACATAGTGAGAAATATTAGTCATTTTTTTCCCTAAGGCTTCGAGTTGAATAATAACAGCACACTAGGCTATTTTTATAGCTTATTTAAAAATTAGTATTTCTAGTGCTGAAGTCAAGAGTTTTTTTTTCCCCACTAATTCTGGTCTGTCCTTATTCTACCACTAATTCCAGTACAGTTAACTTAGTTTCTTGTACACATGTCAGTGTAAGCTAAGCCAATAAATAAATAAGCAAATAATACATAATCAGTTATTTGTGTGCTTAGTATGGCTAGAAGCTGTGGGTGAAAAAACAAAAAAAAAGTTTAAAATATCATGTTTGAGAAGCTTGTAATTCAATTGTTCCTGGAAAAGCGTGGGCTTTGGATTCCATAGGAAGGGCTTAAGGGGGATGAGATTGGACTCTATTATTCACTGGTAGGTGGCTTGATCTTCACAAGTGATAGGATCTCTGAAGGCTAGTTTCTCCTCTTTGAAATAGGGTTTCCATATTTGTTAAGGTTGAATAAATGAATATTAAGAATCTGGCTCAGATTCTGGCATATATAACCACTCAAAAATATGAGTAAAGACCTATTATCTGGGGCACCTGGGTGGCTCAGTTGGTTAAGCGACTGCCTTCGGCTCAGGTCATGATCCTGGAGTCCCTGGTTCGAGTCCCGCATCGGGCTCCCTGCTCGGCAGGGAGTCTGCTTCTCCCTCTGACCCTCCCCCCTCTCATGTGCTCTGTCTCATTCTCTCTCTCTCAAATAAATAAATAAAATCTTAAAAAAAAAAAGACCTATTATCTACTCATCTTTCCATCCATTTATGGGTCCAATAGACATATATACTGTGAAACTGGTTTAGGTACTGGGGATATAAAGATGAATTGTCCCCTTCCCTCAGTGGATCTACAACAGAATGAGGGAAACAAAAAAACATTGTTGCTAGGATAAATTTTCACTGAAGTAAATGTGCATTCATAAAGTTTAGTCTATTTCATGTTTCATAAGTCTGTCGTAGAATGATTAGAAAAAATAAGGGAATGATAAAAATAGAAACTAATTGCTTATTGTGTTATTTGGCAAATGCTGGTGATATCTGATCTCAAATATTATCTTAAATAATAATGAAAAACAAATCACCATGAAATGCATTTCAAACTCCTGTTTTACAAACTGGGGAATGGAGGCTTATCACTCAGAAAAATAGACTGCTACATCTGGAGCATGAACACAGTTGTCTTTGACAACAATGCTATGAAACTTATAATTGTGTACAGTCATTGAATTTTAGAGAAGTTTGATGAAAGCATGGAGAAATAGGCCATGGACATTATTCCATCATCTTTTATTGACATATCATAGGTAAGACACTATGCTAACAACTCTCCGAGGCAGCAGTAGATAGCTTTGAAATTATATTTCCTAGCCTAGTCCCCACCTTCTTCTGCTAAGTACACTTTTTCAGGCTCTAACCACATGGTCCCTGTGGAAGCTGCCATATTGTTACAAGACTCTGTTATCCTGTTCATATCAACTTTTTCAAGTATGACGTTGACCTACAGCAAATAAATCTCATAAGATTTTTTGAAGTTAAGGGGCACTTGGGTGGCTCAGTCTTTAAGCATCTGCCTTCGGCTCAGGTCATGATCCCAGGGTCCTGGGATCAAGCCCCACATTGGGATCCCTGCTCAGTAGGAAGCCTGCTTCTCCCTCTCCTACTCCCCCTGCTTATGTTCCCTCTCTTGCTTTGTCTCTCTCTGTCAAATAAACAAATAAAATCTTAATTTGAAAAATCCCCCCCCTTTTTTAAAGAGCCAGTCAGTTGAGGTGACTAGGTCTGTACTATTGTTTAGGGCTCTTAATTAGAATTGACATAAATGCAACTTACATTGGCTTTAATAGTAAAAGGAATCCATAGTCTCATGTAAGTAAAATTTCCAGAGTAGTAGTAGTTTCATGGTAGGGATGACTAAGAAATTCAAAAGATTGTTCAGAACCCAGTATTTCCCCATCTCTGTTCTGCTCCATGGTATAATCTTCATCTTCTAACTCCATTGATTAGAACCCCACAACTTCCAGATCTTTTCCTTTTGATACCAAATGGTGTAGCAATCCCAAACTTCATACTCTTATACCATATGATCCAGGGAAATAGAGAATCTTCTACTGGTTCCCAAATATTATTTGGTGTTCATTCTCTCTGCCCATGCAATGATTTGTATATGGATGGTCATAGCAGAATTATTCATAACAAAATGTCAAAACAACTCAAGTACCTATCAATGAATGGATAAACAAATGTTGTATGGTCATGCAACTGAACACTATCATAAAAAGCAATCGTACAGGTGACAACATAGATGAACTAAGAACATGGTGTTAATTAAAAAAAAGACCACGTGTGGTATGATTCCATTTATGTGATGTCCACATTGGGCAAAGCTATAGAGACAGAAAGTAGATTAGTAGTTACCTAGGGCTGGTGGGGATTGGGGGATGGAGGGAAGATGGAGAGTTACTGCTAGTGGGCACAAGGTTTCTCTTTGGAGTAATGAAAATGTTCTAAAATTAGATTATGGTGATAGTTATACAACCCTGTAAATATACTAAAAACCACTGCACACTTTAAGGTGAGTTTTATAGTATGTAAATTATATCTCAATAAAGCTGTTTTTTTAAAAGGAAGAGAAGGGTGAGAAGTACTTTTAACCCTAGAAATGAAGCCACAAGAACCCCAACAGGTGATACCTCTAGGAAGCAGCGGACTCAGATTTGATCCAGGTCTTCTGCCTGGCCTCAGTGTCTGTGTTTCAGTTGGGGTTTTTGTCTAAGCCACAGAATCCAGCTGACTAATGCAACCTTCCCTTCCTACAAAAGGAACTGCATCAAAGCATTTGTTAGAAAGCTACTTGATAGTTCACAGATTTGAAGTGCTGAAAAAACAGACCTCATGGGAGAAAAGAATCCATAAAATCAGGGGACCTCGGTCACGGGATCACATGGTTGATTTCTTTTCAGGGCTGCCCCCAACTCCATCCTATCCCAGAAATAGAGGGCTGTCCTGTGGGCTTTGTTTGGATTCTTTGTCTACCTTTATGAAAAAGGAGTAGGGATCTACATGGAATAATGGGTGGGGTCTTTACCAAAGGAAAGAAAAATAACTCCTCAGTCTTTAATAAATCCCCCTCTTCCCTATGTAGCTTTTGCTTTTTGAGCCCTATAATAGCCATGTTTATAAAAAGTAAATTTAAAAACTCAGGCAAGTCAACTAGTGGGCTGAAATCATTGAGATTTGATAATGCTTGTGTAGTAACATAGACCTATCCTCAGAGCTGTTATGTTGAACATGATAGTACTTGTGTATTTAAGTTTACCTCAGGTAGGGACCATACTAACAGATGTTGAAAGCTTCCTAATTCTCATACTCTTTGGATAATAGATTCCCAAATTCAGGCAGTAAGGAGTGTCTGCAATTCCTGATTTCCCACTATCCCTTGCAACCGAATGCACTAACACCAGTGATGGCTTTATGTAAAAATCACCTTGGCAGATTTCTGTGAGTGAAGCTGGTCCAGAGCAGAGCGAGCCAGAAGGATTCTATAGCAGTCACATCCTGAAACTGCAGGGCTCAGAAAA
Source organism: Neomonachus schauinslandi (assembly GCF_002201575.2). NCBI lineage: Eukaryota > Metazoa > Chordata > Mammalia > Carnivora > Phocidae > Neomonachus > Neomonachus schauinslandi. Next base: position 131,207,647 of record NC_058412.1, read on the forward strand.
GCAGAGGCACATCAAAATTAAATAAATCCTTTAAAAAGTCTGATCTCACCACTCTATTTTTTCAATCATAAGACCAGACAGTCTTTAAATAAAATGAACTATTGGTGAGATCTTTCTGCTTTTAGGGTTCAGAGATTTAAACCTAGAAATAATTGCTATGTTTTGGTGACCTTGAATACACATTTGAAATCATTTTCTATGTCAGATTGGTAACTCAAAAGGTCTATACAAGTCAGAGTATATTTAGAGTATGCTATAGGCACTGCCAATAAAAATAATTTGATTTATATAAATATTTTTATCCTCTAATTGAATTAGTTCATAAATACTTATTTGACTTTGGTCCATTTTTTCCACATACTTCACATGTTCCCCTTCCTTATCTTTCTCTTTCCATTGTCTTTTTCCATTCTTTATTTCCTCACTTATTTAACAAATATTTATGTATGAGACACTATTCTGGTCACTGGAGATAAAATAGGGAAGAACCTATCCATAATCTCTGTTCCCATGAGTTTATAGTCGGAAGGAGAAAGACATTAATCAAATAATCAAATGCATACATTTATAGATACGTAATGATAACAAAATCCAGTTTGTTGTGAAAGTGTAATTCAGGCTACCTGATCTAGGCTGCGGAGCCAGGAGGGCTGTTTGAGGAAGTAGCTTTTTTGCTGAGTCCTGAAGTATGAAGAGGAGTTACGTAGGCAAGTGGGATGTTTGCATCTGAGTGGAGATGGAAGGGCTTTGCAGATAGAGGGAACACAGCATATACTAAGAGGCTGATGCCAAAGAGAGCAAGCTTTGAAGGAAAAAAAGAGTTGGCGGCAGAAGACATGAACAGACATTTTTCCAAAGAAGACATCCAAATGGCCAACAGACACATGAAAAGGTGCTCAACATCGCTCGGCATCAGGGAAATCCAAATCAGAACCTCAATGAGAGACCACCTCACACCAGTCAGAATGGCTCAAATTAACAAGTCAGGAAATGACAGATGCTGGCAGGGATGCAGAGAAAGGGGAACCCTCTCCTACACTGTTGGTGGGAATGCAAGCTGGTGCAGCCACTCTGGAAAACAGTATGGAGGTTCCTCAAAAAGTTGAAAATAGAGCTACCATATGATCCAGCAATTGCACTACTGGGTATTTACCCCAAAGATACAAAAGTAGGGATCTGAAAGGGTACATGCACCCCGATGTTTATAGCAGCAATGTCCACAATAGCCAAACTATGGAAAGAGCCAAGATGTCCATCGACAGATGAATGGATAAAGAAGATGTGGTATTCAATAGCCAAACTGTGGAAAGAGCCAAGATGTCCATCAACAGATGAATGGATAAAGAAGATGTGGTATTTATATACAATGGAATATTATGCAGCCATCAAAAGGAATGAGATCTTGCCATTTGCAACGACGTGGATGGAACTGGAGGGTATTATGTTGAGTGAAATAAGTCAAGCAGAGAAAGACATGTATCATAGGATCTCACTGATATGAGGAATTCTTAACCTCAGGAAACAAACTGAGGTTTGCTGGAGTGGGGGGTGGGGTGGGAAGGATGGGGTGACTGGGTGATAGACACTGGGGAGGGTATGTGCTCTGGTAAGCGCTGTGAATTGTGCAAGACACTTGAATCTCAGATCTGTACCTCTGAAACAAATAATGCAATATATGTTAAGAAAAAAAAAAAGAAGAAGAAGGTAGCGGGAGGGGAAGAATGAAGCGGGGGAAATCGGATGGGTAGACGAACCATGAGAGACGATGGACTCTGAAAAACAAACAGGGTTCTAGAGGGGAGGGGGGTGGGAGGATGGGTTAGCCTGGTGGTGGGTATTGAGGAGGGCGCGTTCTGCATGGAGCACTGGGTGTTATGCACAAACAATGAATCATGGAACACTTCATCTAAAACTAATGATGTAATGTATGGGGATTAACATAAGAATAAAAAAAAAAAGAAGATGTGGTATTTATATACAATGGAATATTATGCAGCCATCAAAAGGAATGAAATCTTGCCATTTGCAACGACATAGATGGAACTGGAGGGTATTATGCTGAGCGAAATAAATCGATCAGAGAAAGACGTGCATCATAGGATCTCACTGATATGAGGAATTCTTAATCTCAGGAAACAAACTGAGGGTTGCTGGAGTGGTGGGGGGTGGGAGGGATGGGGTGGCTGGGTGATAGACATTGGGGAGGGTATGTGCTATGGTGAGCGCTGTGAATTGTGTAAGACTGTTGAATCACAGACCTGTACCTCTGAAACAAATCATACATTATATGTTAAAAAAAAGAAGATAGTAGGAAGGGTAAAATGAAGGGGGGGGAATCGGAGGGGGAGATGAACCATGAGAGACTATGGACTCTGAGAAACAAACTGAGGGTTCTAGAGGGGAGGAGGGTGGGGGGATGGGTTAGCCCGGTGATGGGTATTAAAGAGGGCACATATTGAATGGAGCACTGAGTGTTATACACAAACAATGAATCATGGAACACTACATCAAAAACTAATGATGTAATGTATGGTGATTAACATAACATAATAAAATAATAGAAAAAAAAGAGTTGGCAAAAATGAATTTGGGAAGGGATGCCAGAGGAAAGGTCATGAGAGCACTAGCAAGCCCTGGAAGATTTTAAACAGGGAAGGGGAAAGATGAGAGCTACATTTTAAAAGCTCTAACTACATGGTGAAGAATACTTTGAAAGAACACAGGAGCAAATGCAAAGCAATTTGGTGGCTACAGCATTCTATCAGGTGACAGGTGACAGGGATTTGGGCTTCAGTTTGTGTCCACTCTAAATCCCCTTGGTCATTTTGCTTAAATGTTTAGAACTTTATTTTTCTTATCTGTAAAATGGGAATAAAAAATAATACTTCTCCAATAAAGTATCTCTGAAGACTGAGGTGTAAGTTATGGAAAGTGTTTACCATGACACATAGTACTGTAAGTCTTTATTCACTATGAAATATTACTTTTTTTAATCTCTGGCAGTACTCCTTGTTCTGAAGTCTACTTTGATATTACAGTGATTTTTCCTTTTGATTAGTTTATACATAGTCTATCTTGTTTCTTTTTTTTTTTTTTTTTCATTTATCCTATTGGTGTCTTCATATTTAGTATGGGTTTCCTGTCAATTTCTCTCTGGTTCTCTCCCACTCAGTATCTGTGGTCCAAAAATTCCCTCCAGATAGAAAGTCAAGACGATCAGAAAGCTCACCTCTGTTGTTTTTTCCGCTCATGGATCACAGTCCTCCACTGCTTGTTGTCCAGTAGTTTCCTGTATTTTGTCCAGTTTTCTAGCAGGAGGTTGAATCCTGTCCTTGTTACCCCATTGCATCTGGAAATGGAAGTGATGTGGCAGAGATCTGAATGATGATGTGTCTTCTATTTTAACTCAGTTACAACCAGTACTTTTTTTACTCTGAATTTCTACAAAATCTCATGAGCACCTATTAATAGCTAACAATATAATTTATCGTCTCAGTAGTTTAGCTTCCAGTCCCATCCAGCACCATCCATTTGATATTGACATGACATTCTCAAAATGGCTTCAGAATTCTGAAACTTCTAAACATCATAAAACAAAATGGTTATTCTGGTGGAAAAAATATCCCATAAAAACCTTAAAGTAGAATGTTACGGAGTGTTTAAAAAGTTAATGTGTGGACCCCAAATATATAAAATTGATACTGGAGGAGCCATCAAAATCTACTTAGAAGACATTAAGTTATTTACAAAGCACTTTATTAACAGCACTTGCTACTTGATACTTAATAACCCAGTCCCTCAAATATTATATATCACGAAAATTAATGTCAATGAAAATAGTTAGTACATAGTATGCAGTCTTTCCCTGGTTTTATTTTATTCTATTTCAGTAACTCCTTGAGATAGGCTCAAAATCCTTGGTTGTAGCAAGGCCAAAGAGAGCAATTTAAGCAGTAGTCTTATAAAATAGCCAACATCCCGAGCTAATTCATGTTGGCGCTCCAGAGATGGAGACCTACTATCTGCCAGTTGAGTTTCCCCGGGCAGAATGGGCACATCACCGTGAGTTGTACAACATACATTTACTTATTCTGACTTAGATGAGCCATGGACAGTTCTCAGGAATCTGTGGAGCAGACAGCCTCAGTAAAACTTCTTTCTTTTCCATCTAAATCCATACTCTTGTAATTGCATCCTTGTTCAGTGGGATAAACTCTTGCCAAATCATTCCAATTCTCTCCTCAAAATGGAACTGACTAGCTCACATGTTGTTTTGTGCTTGATTAGTATGTATTTCATAGTGATGTAGTTTTTCTCATTTTGATATCTTTAACCTAAGGAGAGGACTCGGTGAGCAGAGCAGATCGAAACAGCAAATGGTGGGAGCTTTGGTTTCTCTTGACCAGGCCTTGCCTATGCTCCTGACAGAGCTTACTCTGGTGTCCACAGAGGTGCAGACGCCATTGTGCCTTCTTCCTTCTTAATTCATGACTATCAAATAAACGTGAGAATTCTTCAGGTTGGCTTGATGACCAGAGAAATTCAACAAAGTGCAGCGTGTTTGTTCTCCAGTGGCTGCCAGAACAAAATTCCACGAACAGGTGGCTTAAGACAACATTAGTCTATTTTGTCGTAGTTCTGGAGGACAGAGGTCTGAAATCACCGTGTCGACAGGATCGTGCTCTCTGAAGGCTTTAGGTGAGGCTGCTTCCTTGCCCCTTCCAGCTGCTATGGCTGCAGCCATCTTTGGCATGGCTCTGTTTGCAGCCGCACAACTTCCTGACTCTGTTACTCTGTGTTGTTCTGTACTTATCCATCTCTATGTTGCTTTCCCTCTTCTTACAGGGACACTGGTCTGATTGGCTTAAGGATCCACTCTACTCCTGTATGGCCTCATCTTAACTAACTACATCTGTAATGACCCTATTTCCAAATAAGGTAGCACTTTGAGGTTCTAGGGGTTAGGAGTTCAACATACTTTTTTTGGCAACGCAGTTCAACCTGTACCACATGTAAAATCTTCCAAACTCAGATATCTGTCCCTATCATCATCTTTCTCTTCTAAAGTTTCTTTTTTTTTCCCCAAAAATGCAAATGTAAGTATCATCCTATGTACATAAGCATGCATCTACCTGTAAACTATTATTCTCATGCTGATATATTGAATTTCACTTATTCCTTACCTGTTCAGTGTGGGTTGCTAGATGGACAATCTCAAGGAATTCTATCTTTTCAAAGAGCTACGTTTTCATTCATAACTAACCAAAGTCCTTAATTTCTCTTTCTTCTTTTTCTCCCCTTCTGTTATCTCTCAAATCTCTCATTGGGAGCTTAGTTTTTATTTTCTGTCATTGATCTATGTTCAGGCATTTCCTTCATTTCTCCAGAACTGTTTTCCAGTGAGACTGTACCTTTTAAATGTGTGCCTGTCCAACACTTTGGAGGCAGATAAAACTAGAATTCCATGTGATCATGATAAAGGTAAGGTCTTTCCCAAGTGTCTCTTATAACGTCTTATCTAGGAAAGAAATCAGAAATTATCCGGCCTAAGATTATGATTCACCTTCTAACTTAAACACAAATCCTTTCTTTATCCAGCACTGAATATCTTATTTCTACTCCTAAACTAATGTCAATAGTATCTGGATGACACTCTGCAGTGGAAGGAAGAGAAGACAGTGTGAGCATACAAAGATTTCTTTTTTTGTGTAGTCTCCATTTTGCCCTTTTGCTTTGTGTTTTTGTGGGCATTTTGTTTTGTTTTTGTTTTGTCAGTGAATGATGCATGGCCATAGGAAATGGAGAGCCAGGGTTAAATAGGATAAGCCAGAACAGAAGCTTTTACCAGGAGGAAATTTCTCTTGGAGGAGAGATCTCTAGCAGGGCTTCCAACCTCATGGGGAACAGTAGTAAAGTGTGAAGGGGGAACAGAATTAACTGATGGCATTCCTTTCTTCTCTGGTTAATGCTTTTTGACTCGCATTTCCCCCTACCTTCCCTGATAATCACCCTACAGTGGCTACACGTTTCATTCTAAGTATAATCCAGAGATGCAGGAGTGACCTGGGGCTTCTGTCTAACCCCCTCTCAGCCCCCTGCCCTCCTGCTGATTGGCTGCCACCACCTAGTGTCCGTCCTACTCTTCTCAAAGTCCCAGGCTCTCCTTGAAAGCCCCCACTTTTCCCCTTCTCTCTGCCTTTATCCTTCCAATCAGGAGCCAAAACCCCTCTTCCTTGAGATTTTGATGGCATAGGTCAAATGTTATCTGCCCACCCCTGCCCCCGCCCTCAACTTCATTGTTCTCCAACCACATTGCCCTTGTGTTTCCCTTCCAACACAAGGCCATCAGAGAGCCGAGGCCTTGTGTGACCCATGGGTTGCTATATTGTCTCAGCTCTGAGCTGAATGTGTCATACTGGATGGGTTCTCAAAAAGAGATGTGTTTTTTGAAAACTTCCACATGTGTCCCCCCTTTCTCATTCCTGTGCTGATGAGGAAAGGAGCAGTGTGCACCCAGGTGTGAGCAGCAGAGCCCAGTTAAAACGTTCCGGGTGAGAACTGGAATACAGTTATTCCTCACTTTGCTTTACCTCGGGCCTAGACTATGAAAAAGGCCAGGGAAAAGGAATGATAAACCTTGGGCCAGACCTGGAGTGAGGCAAGTGTGCCCAGGATACAGAGTTGAAAGATATTCTTACCCCCTGCCCCCGGGGCTGCGGAAGCGATGCCTCTATGATTGAGCATCCCTGACAGTGAGGACCTCCTTAAATTGCGTGCCCTGGTACCCCATGTGCTTTTAGTCCCGACCCCACCTGTGTCTTCACTAAGGGTTCTTTGGAGCTTAAAATCTCTTCCTACATAGCATCAGGGTACTTTTTCTTGCTTTAGAAGTAGGGTTGCCTGATAAAAATACAGACAGCCTAGTGAAATTTGACTTCCAAATAAACAACAAATATTGTTTTTAGTATGAATATGTCCTGAATATTGCATGGGACATGGTTATGCTAAAAATGTTTTTGGTGTTTATCTGAAATTCAAACATCCTCTACTTTTATTCATGCAATCTGACCATGCCTACCTGGAGGTTTTCTGGGGATAATACTCTCATGACAGTGAGTCATGTTGTGGCAGATTCCCCCTCAACAATAATCTCATGGAGGGGAGGTCTCATCTGTCCCATGAAGTAGCATCTAAATAATGAAATGCCAGGTTGAGAGTCTCAGAACTCTTTGCTACACTATTATCATCTTTCTAGCCCTCTGATTTTTCTGTGCAATGAGACTATATCAGATCAAGTAAACATTACCACTCAAAGCATTCATCAAATATTGGACATTTAATTTGAGTTTCTCAAAGCAGCTAAGCTTGCTTTAACTATTTGAAAGTGTTGTATATTTACTAATAATTGATTTGCAAGGGGTCTGTGTTGTACAGCCTGGGAGAGGAATGAGCAGCCCCCTTCTCCACTGCATTCTTTCCAAGGGGATTAAAACTACACGAGATATGCAGCTTGTTAATACAGCCCCCCTTTCACACAGACTGCATTTCAGTCCCTGGAAAAAGAACAATGCCTTTTTGGCTTGAAAGAGAGGATTTCTGTTGGAAAAAGATACTTTCTTCATTTTCTTCTTTGACTATCACCTTACTGAACCTTTCTCAGAGCCAAAAATGAGCATGTGAAGGTAGAGGAATCCAATTCAGCAACATCAGATAGGAAGATGCATCCAGGGTAATTGAATATCTGCAAGAAGAATTATCTATGATAGGAAAAGGGAAGGAATGTATCAAAAGACAACGTGTTAACAAAATCTAAATAACAGAAGCAATAATCTAGTATCTCGAGGCTAAGAATTAAAACCACTGGATATCATCACAGGATAAATAAATAACACATTTATAAGGAAGATAGAAATGTCTTAGGTATATCATCATCTGTATGGTACCTATCTGAATACTACAGAGATAGTCGTAGTGTCAAGTAGGGTATTACACTATTATAGTGGTTTCAAACCTTGCTGAAATATCAGACTCAACAGATGTATTGAGGTAAACTCTCTTGGGCTCTAGATCTGGTAATCTATATTTTAAGTCTTCCTAAGGAACTCTGATAGGACACATTTGGGGGTGGAGCCACACTTACTTATTTGCTGATTCAACAAAATACCAGAATGCTTATTAGGTACCAAAGCTATTCTAATCCCCCCCCCCCCCACCCCCCACCCCCAGCTCTCATAAACTTACATTCTAGTGGGGAGAGAAAAAATATAAACAAGCAAAATAAAAACAAATAAGTAATATGTCAAATAGTGATACAGGCTATAAAGGAAAATAAAACAATAAGAAGGGAAGAGTGTGTGCCTGGTGGAGGCAGGTGGATGCTATCTTAAATGTAGTGATAATGAAAAGCTCAGAAATGAGACCATCCAAAGAGCAATTCTCACACAGAACATTCTCTACACGGTGAGGTAGGAGTGGACTGCAGGAAGGTTCATGGAAGAGCAGGAAGGCCAGTGTGTCTGCGAAGGCAGGGAGCAAGGAACGGGATGAAATATGATGTCTGAGAGGCAACCATGAATCAGACACCAAGACTGTCATGGCAAGATTGGATCTTACTCTTCAGATGATAGAAAGCCATTGAAGGGTTTACAGCAGGGAAGTTAGATGATAAGATTTTTATGTTGAAGTCTTCCTTGGGTTGTGAAAAGTAGGATGCCAGTTATGTGCTGATGTAGTTGTCCAGGTGTGTAATGATGGTAGCTTGCACCAAGGTGGTAATAAGTGGTTGGGTTTGGGATGCCTGGGTGGCTCAGTCAGTTAAGCATCTGCCTTTGGCTCAGGTCATGATCCCGGGGTCCTGGGATCGAGTCCCATACTGGGCTTCTTGCTCAGCGGGGAGCCTGGTTCTCCCTCTGCCTACGGCTCCCCCTGCTTGTGCTCTCTTTCTCTCTGAAAAATAAAAATGGTTAGATTCAAGACATGTTTTTCAAGATCAGGATTCAGTAGAATTTACTGATTAATTGGGTGTGGGTTAGAAGAGAAAGGCAAGATTCCAAAATGACTTTGAATCTTTGGCATGATAATTTGATCAGTGGAGATTCCAGTTATTAGGTCAGTGAACGCTCTGGAAGTAGCGAGTGTGAGTGTTGAGATTTGGAGTTACTTTTGGAAATAAGAACTTGGAAATACCTCTTCCCTTAGACACCCAAGGGAAGATGTGAAATAGGCAGTTGAACCACTGAGAGTCAGTTTTAAGGGAAGATTTCAAGACTGGAGATGTAAAATTTGGGAATTAACAACCCATAGTTAGTATTCAACCCACGAGGTTAGTTGAATGACTAAAATCTAAAAAAAGACTTGCAGTGGCAAAAGAACCAAAATTTAAAGGTAAGTTAGATGAGGCAGGTCCAATGTTACTGTTTCTCAAGAGATACTATTTACATTTTGGGTTGAATAATACTTTGCCATACAGAACAGATGTAAGGATTCTAGGATGTTTAGCATACCTGGATCCACCCACTAAACACCAATACCACCTCCCAATCACTGTGATGGTAAATATCCCCCACATATTTACAAACTACTCCAGAGGTACATTCTGGTAGAAAACCCTTGACTATATTGTTATTGAAATCACTAACTGCTTTCAAATATCTACTCATTTATACGATTTTATTGTAGGGACTATGAGTTTCAAATACATTTGGATTGGAAAAGTATATAGTATGCAGGGTTATAGTATTAGGGGTTATGAAAATTTGTTTGCCAGTAATTTCGTAGGGCCAAGAAAGTAGAGAAAGCTCAAAACTGCAGTCAATCTACTTTTACCATTTTGCCATTTACCCAGAATTAACTGATTAATTGATTTCCACAGTGTCCTTTGTAAAACATTTCAAGAATAATGAATACTGGATTAAGACACTAATTTTGGTAATCTAGCACACTTTTTAGCACCCCATCCCCACCCTGGAATTATATGCTCAGCTGTTTTTGTTCCCAAATTCGTTTATGTAAATTGTCCACGGTATTGAAAATGCACTTTTGATTTTGAGATTACATACACACAAAATAGATGATTATATCGTGTACTATTTTTATTTTATTTTATTTTTTTAAAGATTTTATTTATTTGAGAGAGAGAGAATTAGAGAGAGTGAGTACATGAGAGGGGGGAGGGTCAGAGGGAGAAGCAGACTCCCTGCCGAGCAGGGATGCGGGACTCGATCCAGGGACTCCAGGATCATGACCTGAGCCAAAGGCAGTCGCTTAACCAACTGAGCCACCCAGGCGCCCTATCGTGTACTATTTTTAAAATCACTATTTTGTGGAGCACTATTTTGTGTGAGCATTCATTCATTCCTGGGGTGATGATAATGTGTATTTTCATCTAAATTGCATCATCTAGTATGTGCTCTTTTGGGGAAAGCTTCTTTCACTCAATGTGATGTTTTTGTGATTTATGGGTGAAGTTTTAAGATTAATTGTATCAGTAGTTGATGACTCCTTATTGCTGAGTAGTGCTTCATTGTGTGTATAAACCACAATTTCTTTATCCATTCTCCTGTTGTTGGACATCTAAGTTGTTTCCAACTGGGGGCTATTATGAATAAACCTGCTGTAAGCACTTCTGTACATTTTTCTCTGTGAACATATATTTTCATTTCTCTTGGGAAAGCACCCCATTGAATTGTTGGTCCACAGGATAGGTATATATTTGTTTTTATAAGAAGCCGCCAGAGTCTTTTCAAAAATGATTGTATTATTTTGCATCTCTACCTAAAACGTGGGAAAGTTCTGATTGTTCCACAGCCTTACCAATACTTGGTTATCAGTATTTTCAATTTTAGCCATTCTGTGGGGTGCGCAGTGGTATATCATTGTGGGTTTTATATGCATTTCCCCAATAAGTGCTGATGCTGAGTACTTTTTCAAATGCTTATTGGTCATTTGTATACCTTTTTTTATGAAGAGTCCATTCAAAAAGTTTTTGCACAGAAATCTCTTCAGCTATTTAAATATTGAGCTGCTACAATAAATTTGCCTTAGAATACTCATCAGCCAATATGGGGGAAGTTTGTATATATGATATGCAGTCGTCTGGAAGAGAGTTACTATGGTATGTGTTTAAAAACAATTATATAAGTGGCACCTGGGTGGCTCAGTCGTTAAGCATCTGCCTTTGGCTCAGGTCATGATCCCAGGGTCCTGGGATCAAGCCCCGCATCGGGCTCCCTGCTCCGCGGGAAGCCTGCTTCTCCCTCTGCTGCTCCCCCTGCTTGTGTTCCATCTCTCCCTGCCTCTCTCTCTGTCAAATAAATTAAAAAAATCTTAAAAAAAAAATAATTATATAGAATTTCATATGTGCTTTTTTCCCTATTGACTAAATTAGGTTTGTTTTCAGTAAATATTAGTTTACTTTTAGAGAATAATATTGCTATTAGTTGATACATATAATTTTTATGGATTTTAATGGTGAAAAGATAATAGAAACCCCAAATCACTAATTATAGTGTCCTATTTAAGTACATTAGGATGTTAAAATATTTCCGTTTTCTGCTACTACTGATATAAAAATATTTGAATTTTGTTTGAGACAACGTCTAGCATAGTTTGTTCTGATAACATACTTTAAGTCTGATTTGGTTTGCTTCATTCACCAACTAAAAGTACATATGAACAGTGATGGTGAAAATTTCATGTGAAAGCCATTTTATAATAAACATATAGCTGGGTATGTTCCTGAGTGGGTACATTACACTTTTAATTATAGAGAAGAGAGACTGAAAAAGAATGTCAAGAAATCTGATCTGTCTCTATGTGTAGTCAGATCTGTAAACGGCCTTTTGCTTCTAAGAACCTAAGGTAACACATAAAATACATACTCAGATGAACCAAGTCTGTTCATCCTCATGGAACAAATATAATCTCTGAATTTGGATTTTCAGTGATCAACAGAGATTTTTATTTCTGTAAGTCAATTTTTTAACCTTACCCAGAAGGTAATGTTAACATAATCCAAAGGAATAAAGGACAAAGCAAGGTATTCAACTCAAACTTTGGTCAGCAACCATTTATCCCCACGCCTTTCCAGACAATAAAATAGCAATTTGTAAAATAATGTGTTTCAGCAATGGGTTTATATATTTAAAAAAAAAAAGGTATTTTCATAATCCTCCTAGACAGTCCGTTCTATGGTGAACCTCCTGTCAGCTGCCTCAGACACACAGTTTGAACAAAATGACTCACTACAAGTCCAAATGGTTCCCTACTCTACATAATAACACCATTTTGCAACTGGCATTTACTGTACTAAATATACTTTGGAATAGTTAACTTGTCAGGGTTGAGGGAAGGCCGTGCCTAGCAGTCACAGAGAAGACTCCTTGCAGTAGGAGATCTGAAGTCTTTTATGAGACTTTATAATCAATATCCTAACATGGACTGAAAGGGGCTTATCCTGAAGCAAATAAAATAGGTTATTGGTGGTTTGGTTTGTTTTCATGTGTTTTGTTGCAGTTGTTGGTAGAGGGTAGAGCTGACCTTCTTGATTTTCCTAAAAATGATAGGGTGAAATTAAGAGAAGCAATTTAATGATATAGTTACAGAAGAAAGGAGTTCTACAGTCTAGGGCTGATAAACTATTACAATGAACTAAGGACAATTTAATGTCAATTTTTTCTATGTGTATTTAAGAGACGATGTTTGTCCATCAGTTCAACTATGGGTTTATGAGAAACTCCATCGCTTAGGTCTCTTTGCCATTATTCTGCACATACTCTGTTCTTCTGACATTGCTAACTGGCTGGACAGCTTATAGGGCAGACAGGGATAAATGATATTATTACCTACGGCAGGGTCAACAAACTATGACCCTCAGGCCAAATCTGGCCTCTGGGCCACATGTTTTTGTAAATAAAGTTTTATTGGAATGTAGCCATATCCATCCATTTACTCACTGTTTGTGGCTTCTTTTGTGCTGAAGAGCAGAGTTGAACAGTTACAAGAGAGCCCTTCTGACCCACAAACTCAAAGATTTACTTTCTAGCCCATTGCAGAAAAACGTTTCTTGACCTTTGATTTAGGATGATAACATTTCCCCTCTCGGTGCATTATACTCCAGTAGTGCCTTCCTATGAAGATGTCCAAGAAACTGGCTTCAGAAAGGGGCTGTCTATGTAAAAATGAATAAATTTCATCTATTGAGGGGGCAATTACTTTAGACACTCCTAGGCTTCCCCAGTGTCCCATCTCCTGATTTGCATCAATAGAAACGTCACGTTCCCTACACACACAGTTTTAGCTAGGAATATGACCATTGAGAGTGAATTCCTAACCTGCCTTATAGCTAAATTTGAACAAGTGTGACCAACTTTTGGCCAGAGGTTATAAGCACACATTATGGATGCAATTTCTGCTAAGTTGGGTGCATACCTTTCTCTTTTCCTTGCATTTTTTTCTGCTGGTTGGAACATGGGCATTTTAGTGAATCCCACAACCTTCTTGGACTCTGATGACAAGGCACACACTATCCTGATGAAGACGAGGTCGAAATCTGTGAGCTTCTTGGATACATACATAGCAGGTGAGGATTGCCATACTAGCGATTGTTGCTCCCAGATCTTTTTTTTTTTTTTTTTTTTACATAGCAGGTCAAAACCATGTGGATTTAAGCCATTGCTCATTTGGATTTTGAATCCCATGCTGCTATTCTCAATACTTATATCAATTAAAAAGCTGCTGGTGAAAATGGAATTCTTAGGATATGGAGTGGACACTTGTCCCGTCTGTACTTTGGCTTTCCCTTTCTGGTACTTCTTTCCCCTTTATCTCCACAGATACAGCAGGAACTTTTACCATTATAAACTGAGATTCCCCCTTACTTGCCAGAGTTGACTGGACCAAAAGACCCTAATGGGGTCAAACCATCACTTGTCTGGGAATTGTTTCTACTGGGGAGCTGAGAAGCCTCTGATGACCATATTTTCTGATACCTAGGCAGAAAAAGTCTGTATGAAAAATATGTAATTGGCGGAGCATCTATGAGCAGAAAACTCCTGAGAACTTGGAATCCCTGCTTCCCATCCATTCATCCCCTTTCTTTCTTGTGGTACCATGAGACACACCCATCTCTAGTGGGTAAAGTTGTTCATTTACCAAGTCAGAACTGAGAAGAGATGTAACTTTCTGTATCATATTCTTAGACCTAAAATTCTGTTTTGAGGCCTCTTCCCACCAGGTTGTAGAAACTTAATTTCCAAAAATTGAGGGTTTCTCAATTCCTTTTCTCACTTACTGGAGTTTCCCCGGGTGCAAGGAGTTGGAGACTTTGCTTCTTCAGTCAGTATCTTCACTCCACATTGAAATATGACTAAGGAGCACCATTCTTAAATTTAAGGATTGGTGGTATCAATTGCCCCATATTCCCTTTGTATCAAATTCTATGTCCATCATCATTGAGTTGACCAAACCTATCATTTTTTAATCCAAAATGTGCTCTGGGGATAACCAGCCCTATATATTTTTAACACACTGCTTCTTAAATTCTGATGGGCATGTGAATCCCCTTGGTATCTTGTAAAAGTCTAGAATCTGATTCAGTAATTACTGGGTGGGGCTGAATTCCTGCATTTCTAACAAGCTCCCAGGTGATATGAATTTTGATTGCAGCCCCCTTGGAGCAGTAATATGAGAACCCATGTATAAACACAAAACTTCCTTTTATTTGTTTTAGGCCTCATTATATACCTTTTTCTTTGGACTTCTTAATTAACACATCTCAATTCCTCTCTATAAGCCATTCAGTATTTTTTTAATACATTATAACTCTTACATTCATTTTTGTCATTACAAGCTGAAAGCATCTATACTTTAAGTAATCCATTTTTAAGTCTTATTTCCCATGCTTTATGATGTCTTTTGGCAGACAGCAGAACACTGCACTTAGTCAAGATGAATAGATTCAAGTATAGGTTCTACTGTACTCGAAATATGTCCTTGAGTCAGATTTGCTTTTTGAGTCTTTTGTTTGTTTGTTTTCTACGTATTGGAAGTGACCTCTGCCATACTGACTCCCACAGCCTTGTGAGGCTATGAAGGGGCAATAGTAGGTACATGGATGTGCTTTCAGAAAAGTGCCATTGCGTTGTTCTTAGTGATGCTCTTTGGTAGCTGGCAACTGTCCATTTCCAGCCATTTTCATTGCTCCTACCATGACCCCAGAGTGTTGGAAATCTTGCTCGGGGAAAATACCTGAGCTACATCTTCCTTTGTGACTTCAAACAGTCACCACTGATATCTTATTTAAATTAGCTCCAGTTGGTGTAGACAGCCCAATAAATAGTTTATTTATTCTGAACCCTTCCTCTGGGAATTTTCTTTTGAACTACAGCATCACATCATTTCAAAGGGAGCAAGGAAAACATCAGCTGCTGAAAGCACTGCATTTTTTATGTACAGCTTATGAACACTGCATCTGGTGTGTATAGAAACACATCTGTCCGGGCAACTGTCAAAGTTGGGTCCTGCCCTTTACATGCAGAAATAGCTTCACTTATGTAGGATCCGTGAGGCACTGCCTGGTATTCCCAGGGCTTGGGAAACATAGCCACAAATGCTCTTTTTTTGCAATCTCTGCCTTCTGATGATAAAGTTTCTATATTCAAGTAAAGCACATGTAGGTTCGCGGATGCTTATTCCCAAGTCAGTTACTGCTACTCACATCTGATAAGCCACACTTATAAAGCCAGGCCAAGCAGATAAATAATCAAAGCAACAACAAGCATGCAGACACACTCTCTTCTGTCTGCCACATCAGAGAATAGCACAGCGAAAGCCCTTCGGATGGTTTGGTTCCATTTTAAAGGTACCACTTTTCTCAACCCTGTTGGTAGACAGGGATGAGAAAATGTCATCTGATCCAGAAACCAGAGTAACAGCTACATTTTTTGATCGAGAATGAAGAGGGAGGAGGGCCTCTGGGGTGGGGGTTCAGTAACACAGAGAATAGTCTTTTTCAGCACTAAATGCCCTCCAGCTGCAGCCAGCAATGCCTTGGGCAAGGCGGGCGAGACAGCTGCCTCCACTGCTCTTTGCAGGCAGCCCCGACATCCATCCTTCCGGATCCAGGAAGTCACAAACTCACCAGGATTCACAAAAGGTTCTTTAGAAATTTTCGTCGATGTCTTTAATTATGCAGTAACACCCCTGCCATTGATCTCTTATTGCTCTCAAAGTATGATCTATACAGGTAGATTTAGATTTCACACTACCCTTTGTAATATGAGTTCTGTACATTCTTAATTCGCTCATTCATTTATTCAGAGAATATTCTTTGAGAGCCAATATTCCTGTATTTACTGATAGAGATAATACAGATGCTGAACATATGAAGATAAAACAGATAGGATACCCACCTAGAGGAGAAGGCCTTGTATATATACATCCTGGGGGGAACCCAGCCCTCCCTCCAGCATGGTATTTTCAGGCAGAGCTGACAACTTCTTTTCTCTGGACCAGACATAAAGTTGTGAGTGTTCCATTTGAGGCCCAGCCTGTATCTAGTCTCTCATTCTGTAGGCACGGGGGCTCATTCAAGCCTCTGTCCCTGTTTCTTAAAGATATTTTCAACACTTTCCCTACCTGAGGATCTAACAGGTGCTGTGGGAACCCTACAGTACGGAATGGATTGTGCAAGAAACCCCAGGGACCTTTAGAAGACAAAGGTCAGTTGTGGATCAAGGCGGTCTCCATCCCTACTCCTTTGTCCATGGCAGACATGGGTAATCACTTAGTGTATGCCTTCCCACTGCACTTTAGCACTGCCTTTGACCCATTCTCAACATACTGGTCCAGATAGTCAAATAAATTAGTATTGACCCAAAAGATGAAACCTATTTTTTTTTTAATCTTTATTTGGAATGTGCTACGCCTACTCCTGCTCCTTGGATGTGCCCACTGACTTGCATCCAGAACTAGGTTGTTCATGATGCCCATAGATGCAAAGCCCCATAAGATCATTCAGGTCTTATTCACTTGGAGCCACCAGCAGCTGCATCTGTTGACATCACTTTTGGGTAAGTCTCATCTCCATAAACTCCATCTATAGCCTCAACTTTCAGAATCCCCCAGTCCTTTTAAACAGTGGTCTTACACTCACACCCAAGAATCTCTAGCCTTCATCACTTACAGTGTGCTGCCTGGCCAAACGAATACCACCAAATTAATTGATTATGGTTTATATCACAGTTAATAAAGGTTGATGAGATGTGTTGGAGAGGAGGGTATCTACTCCATAGAATCACTGAGACCCAAGCCCTTCAACCAAAGAGAATTATTTTCCAGCATCTCAGAGTCATCTGCCAGATCCCCTCCACCAAGCCAATAATGGAAGAGAAGGAATGTGGAGAATCACACATTTTGTTTCTTAAGGTTGAGGCTTGGGAGTGGCTGTATCATGTCTACCACAATCCACTCACTTAACTGCAGGGGATGCTAAGAAGTCTAATAATTAGACTAACATAGTCAGGCTATGCTTGGTGACAAATAAACCCACAAGTTCTTGACCCAAGTTTCCCATTTGTAGAAATTCTAACACAGTTGAATCAATGTAAAAACAGCTTGAGTAATTCTCTAGGGAGATTGCCTCCATGGAGTGACCCAGAATCCAGGATGCTTTCATCTTGTGGATCTACTTCATGGTCTCCATGACTACTCCCAAAGGGAAAAATAACATAAAGATACGCACCAGGTTTGAATGGCTCAAACTGAGATGCAACACACCTCACTTTGCCCATAATTTTTGGCTATAGTCATGTGACCCCACCTAACTGCGCAGAGGCTTGGAAGGAAGTCTTCCTGTGTACCCAGGAAGGAGAGGAGACCAAGCATGGTGGTCCCTAGCCATCTCTGCCAAATGTGGTCCCAATGTGTCTGTAGGAAGAGATGAAGTAGAATGTGGTAAACACACAGCATTGCCCCAACCACGAGGCATTCCTCTTTTCCTCTCAGAATGTCCTAGAAGACCCTGGGTGCTCTCCCTCTCAGATATAAATTTACTAAGCATGAAGTGCTGATTAGAAAGTAATTAGAATGTAATTTCTTTCAGAAACTGGTATTATGTGAATTTTCAAAAAGTAGTTTAACATTAAAGCATATCCTGGTTTCAGATATTGCAGTTTGAGGGTATGCATGACAGAGGAATCTCTTGGTCAAAAATGAGAGAACTCCAACTTAACAGCCATAAGCCAACAAAGGGCTTTTATTAGCTCACATATTTGAAAGTTGTTGGCATGACTGGATTCAGGTGTGTACATGTTGTCATCAAGAATCTGTGCCTTCCCCTCTTCCAGCCCATCTTCCATTGGCAGGCTTCATTCTTAAAATAGGCTGTTCTCAAGTTGTGGCAAGACAGCTACCAGGAGCTCCAGGCACACACACCCCCCACCCCGCCCCAGGGAAAGAGAGTATGCCTGTCCCAGTGATTATAATGAAAGTCAGGGAGAGGTGTTCACTGGACTGAATTGGGGTAGTTGTCCATTCATTTAACCAATTCAAGGGGATAATGGAATTGGCTAGGTTTGAAATCAGAGTTTATGTCATTCCCATTTAAGATGTAAAATCAAGATGGGAGATGAGTTTCCCAAAGGAAAATCTGATTGTTGTTACCAGAACTAAAAATGCCCACACGGTTTTCTACTCTGTGATACAGACAGAAGATTGCCTTGCTGCCTAATTAGGGCCTCATGGTGACTTGCCCTAAAGAAGTCGCTGTGGCCCAGAGTCTGATCGTTAGATTTGCAGATGGAAAAACCTAACTTGTTATTGTAAGAGGGGGCATTTGGATTCTGGGATAATGGCTTATGCCAACCCAACTCATAGGGACTGATACATAAACTAGAACTCTGGCTTATTGATTGTTCCTAAGAAATATAACTTCTCAGTTGACCAAAAAATTTGAGCTATGCTGACCAGCTCCTTATATAAAGCTTCATGGAAGATAAATTAAAACCAATAGAATAATAGTTCAACATGAAATCTTACTCAGGGGAATTAATTATATAAGGACGTTCTGTGACATATAACTATTATTACTCAATAAATGCAGTCTAGTAGAGTGTTACACATGTCTAGAAGGCTGGCGTTCAAATAGGCTCAACGTGCATATTCCTCTCCATACCCCCAGTATGTTCTGGGGGGCTGTTGCTAAATATTGCTCTCTGATATTCTGATTTCTGTCACTGTATTTTCACAAAGATCATTTCCTTGCATTGACATCTTATTTAACTGAATTGTCTTCATTTGCGTTATGATTAGGTAACAGGCCAATAATAATTACTATATCTTGATTTAATTAGGCAAACTATCAGAAATCTCAGCCTATGTATTGATTATTACAAGTGTTTAAATAGCCACTTATTAGGACTTTCTATATAATTGCCAAGCATTATAATAAGTTAAGCTTTTTAAAGTCAATATGGTGAGCAAGGAATATTTCCTGGCTTTTCATATTACCAGAGTCTTTCCCTTTTTCCTGGAATTTTGTACACCACGTTGGTGAAATTTGTCAATTAAGTATTTTCTCTTTTTATATTCAAACGAGCTCAAAATGAATTTATAAAACATCATTTTCTTTGGGACTTTATTTTGATATAATTTCAGACTTACATAAATTCACAATAATAGTGCAAGCAACTTTCCTTTCCCCTTCATCCAGATTCATCTATTACTTATATTTTGCCTCATTAGCTCTTTTTCTCTTTATAGGGAAAGTTGAAGACATTGTGCCCTTTTCCCTAGATTCTATGGCATGTGTCCTAAAAACAAAGACATTTCTTACATAGCTATAATGCAATGATCAAAATCAGGAAATTTAAAATTGAAACATAGTTACTGTTAAGTAATCAACATTTTGTTTAATTTCTTTTTAACTTGCTCCAATGATATTACTTTTAAACTACTTTCTCTCTGGCTCAGATTATATACAGTATCATGAATTGGATTTAATTGTCTGTTCTTTTTGCACTTCTTTATTACTGGATTGTTGCATTGTGTTTCTTTGTCATTTCTGACGTTGACATTTTTGAAGAGTATAAACCAATTATTTTGTAGAATGTTCCTCAATTTGAATTATCCTGACTTTTTTGCATGATTAGATTCAGATTATGCGCTTATTGTGCATTTTATTTTGTTTTTTTACTGCCTAATGTTAGGATGCCCATGATGTTGGTTTGTCCCAATTTTGACGGCAACATTGATCACTACCTTAACATTGGTTAAGACAGTATCAAGTTTGAGATAGTACCCACCAGGTTTCTCCACTGTAAAGTTATTTTTTGTTTTGTTTTCTGTTTTTAATTAGTAATTTGGGGAGAGGATTTTTTTAAGATTACCTATATAGCCTGTTTCTAATACCTGCTTTCTCCCAATAACTGTGTCAAACAAACGCACATATCCTTAGCCCATTTGACCTCTGAGTGACTAGAAACCAATGGGTTAAAAGAATTGCCCTAGCATCTACTGGATTTGGGGTTAGAACCCAGTTTTTGCTTTCTCATTTCAAGTTCTTTATCTGACATTTCCCCCACTTACTTTAATTGTACAAAATCTTGGTGACCTACTCAGTTTCTTAAACACATAGTATCATCTATTTGGAACAACTTTGGAGGAAGAGGTAAACCTGGGAGGGAAGCTGAGTCTGTCATTTGTGGGCTGTGTAATCTTTGGAAAGTTGTTCAAGATTTCTGAATCTCACCTACTTTCTCTATTAAAGGAGTACAACATTTCTCAGATTTCAGGGTTGCTTTGAGATTCAATAAGACTTTCTTTTCTCATGCACTTATATCTATAATACAATAAGTGGTCAATAAATGTGGACTCTTTTTCCCTCTTCATCCCTTCAGGGTTTTTTTTTGTTTTTTGTTTTTTGTTTTTTCATGAGCCTAGCACGTGGAAGGCTTTGTCTATACACTAGTGGTAAAGCCATGAGAAAATCTGTTTTTTCTGAAATGGAAAGAGAGAGAACATTCACTGACAAAGTGGTGTTGTGAGCCTTGTAGGTATCTCACAGAAGACAGTCCCAGTTAGAGGAATGACCATGCACAGGGCCTGAGTCATGTTACTGAAATGTTTGAAGAAGAATAAGGAAGTCAGTATAGCTGGCTCAGAGTAAGTGGGCTGAGAATGGGAAGGATGAGTTCAAAGAAATGGTCAGGGGCTGGGTTATGTAGACCAGTGCCAGAGCTGGAGACTTATCCTTAGGGAAATGACACACATTGTGGAGTTTGAGGCAAGGAAGTGATTTGTTCTTTCTTCTGTTTTAAATGAATCACCCTCAGGCATTGAATTGTATCCCCAAAAAGATATGTTCAAGTCCTAGTCCCCAGTACTTGGAAATAAGGTCTTCACAGATGTCATCAAATTAAGGGGAAGTCACTCTAGATTAGAGGGAGACCCAATCCAATATGACCGGTGTCCTTGTGACAAGAGAGAAGTCTGAAGGTATAGAAGAAATTCATGTGAAGAATGAGGCAGGTGTTGGAATGATGCATCTAGGAGCCGAGGACCACCCAGAATCACTGGTAACCACTAGATTCTTAGAGTCCTCAGAGGGACCAGGGCCCTGCCAACACTTGAATTTTGGAGTTCAAGTCTCTGAGACTGTGAGAGAATAAGTTCCTGCTGTTGTACACCACCCAGTTTGTGGAATTTTGTTATGGCAGCCCTACAAAATGAATATAGTTGCTCCGAATGTTCTGTGAGGGGTATAGAGGACACACGTGGATGTAGGAGGCTAACCCTTCATCAGCATGAAAGACAAAGTCTGTGGAGTTGGGGATGCGGGACATGGTCAGATTCTGGTTATGTTTCATAGGCAGAAACTGTATCTGACATTGGATTGGGTGGCCCAAACCAGGAACACTTTTCACAGTGAAAGCAGATGCTATCAATAACTACACAAGGACAACAGGCAGACGCTAGGGTGTAAGGCTAGTGTCCTGATGGATTGACTGTAAAAATATGAAAGAGGGAAGTCAGCAGTGCCTCTAGCAGTTTGGCCTGAAGTTCTGGATGAATAGAGTTACCCCTTATGAAGTGAGGAAGGCTATAGGAGGAGCAGGTATACAGGAAAAATTGTAAGTTCCGTTGAGGTCTGTCAATACTTGAGGTATCTATAAGACTCGTAAGGGGAGATTTGAGTGGGCAGCCTGATGAAGGAAGCTGGCATCCAAAGGGACACGTTTGGTCTAGATATATAAATTGGGGTTGTCACTTGGTAATGATATTTAAAGCCACAGGGCTGCATGAGATCTAAACACCCAGAGAATGAATGAGGATAGAGAAGGTAATGAATAAGTCCCTCCATGTCCTTCTACTCATTCTTAAATTGCCTGACAGTGGTAGGTGCTTGTGCTTATATTTGTTGGAGGATGAAAACAGACAAATTGTCCTGATAATTTGAATCACATGTTTTGAAATAGTGAGATACCGGTTTCTTTAAATCAGTGATGCTCAGCGTTAGGGTGCTGAGGAATTACTGCAGATAAATGTTAAACACGGGATTGCTGTGCTTCAGCCCCACAGATCCTGCCCCCGCAGCTCCGGGAGAAGCCCAGAGTCTGTACTTTGTGACAATCACAGTCAGAATTTGTGCTGCCAGGACTCCCAGGCCATGTGTTTAGAGACACTCCTTTGACCGATCTCTCTGGCTAGGTTTTCTCTTGTAGTATTTGCAGCCAATGTGTGCATTCCCTGTGTTCAAGTTTTTGTGTATTTGGTTTTCTTAAACCGTGCCATAGCCATCTGAATCCCAGATGACAACTGTGTGTGGAGATGTCAGTATTTCTGAATTTGTGAATCTGTCCCGAATAGAAAGGCTGCATTAAATGGAGGAGCCATGTCGGGCCAGGTGGAAAAGAGTCAGGAGGATGAGGCCCCCCCACTTCTTGGCTGTTGGTGCTCAGCATAAGACACCCCTTCCGTCCCCTCCACACACCCTGAAATGCAGCCTTGGAACTGCCCAGCCTGGAAACACAGGAGCCCACATCTCTTACTTTTGACTTCCTTTTTCTGTCTGCTTCTTGCGCTGCTTTGGGATGTATTGGCCTGTGTTACCTACAGCTCTCGTAATTCTAGCCTGATTCCTAATCAGAAAGGCAGCATGACTCCCCACAAGCTCTGCCTATCCCTAATTGATTTTTTTTGCTTTAATATAAATACCCATGAAACTATATTAGAAATGTGTTACACTAACAGCAGAGTATCTACAACTTCAATTACTTTAAAATGCTCTTAATGCTCTCAATTAGCTAATTACAGGCTGTGCGTGATTGGAGGAATGGTAGAGGTTAAAACACCCTGTAAACAGGGCGCCTGGGTGGTTCAGTTGGTTAAGCGACTGCCTTCGGCTCAGGTCATGATCCTGGAGTCCCGGGATCGAGTCCCACGTCAGGCTCCCTGCTCAGCAGGGAGTCTGCCTCTCTCTCTGACCCTCCCCCCTCTCATTCTCTCTCTCAAATAAATAAGTAAAATCTTTAAAAAAAAAAAAAAAAAACCCTGTAAACAGGGTGGAGGTAGCAGACAAAAATGGGGGCATTTCTGATTAGATTTTAGAATTGTGCCCTGCTCTTGCAACAATAATTGTAGAACTAGCATTTTTTAAAGGAACGACAATTCAGAAGGAGAAAGTAAAAACAATTAAGGAAAACATGCCTCTTTAAAAGATTTTTGTTTAAAAAACACAGTCTTTTTTTAAGATCTTATTTATTTATTTGAGAGAGAGAGTGTCCAAGAGGGAGAACAAAGGAGCAGGGGCAAAGGAAGAGGGAGGGAGAGAAGCAGACTCCCCTGCTGAGCAGGGAGCCAGATGCGGAGCTGGATCCCAGGACCCTGCGATCATAACCTGAGCCTAAGGCAGATGCTTAACCAACTGAGCCACTCAGGCACCCCAGAAAACACTTAAATAATTTTTATTTAAAAATATCTGAAAGTATTTCTATTTTTTTAAGATTGTATTTATTTATTTATTTGAGAGAGAGAGAGACAGAAAGTATGCAAGCGTGAGTGGGGGAGCAGAGGGAGAAGGAGAGAGGATCTCAAGCAGATTCTGTGCTGAGCACAGAGCCCAATGCAGGGCTTGATTCCCAAGACCCTGAGATCATGACCTGAGCTGAAATCAAGAGTCAGACACTTAACCAACTGAGCCACCCAGACACCTCCAAAAAAGCATTTTTATTTTTATAACATTTCAATATGTTTTATGCAAAACTCTGCTAGCAATTACACTTAATGCTTGACCAGAGATTCAAATAAAAATGTTATCTATTTAAGGTATACAACATGATGATTTAATATACATATACATTTTGAAATGATTACCACAATCAAGTTAATTAATACATCCACCGCCTCATGTGGTTACTATTTATTTATTTATTTATTTATGGTAAGAACATTTAAGATCTATCTTAGCAAACTTCAAATATACACTACAGTATTATTAACTATGATCATCAGGCTGTGTCTGCTGAGGAGTCTCAGGTTTGGAAATCCCCAAAGAAAGAAAATACTGCCTCGATAACTCTCATTTTGTCTTTTTTTTTTTTTTTTTTTAAGATTTATTTATTTGAGGGAGAGAGTGTGCGGGATAAGGGGCAGAGGGAGAGGGAGAGTCTTTTAAGCAGACTCCATGCTGAGCACCGAGCCTGTCACGGGGCTCAGTCTCACAACCTGGAGATCATGACCTGAGCCAAAACCAAGAGTCGGTCGCTCAACCAACTGCAACACCTAGGCACCCCACTCTCATTTTGTCTTAATTGCACATGAAGTCATAATTCTTAACTCATTCACTCATTCATTCATTATACAAATGAGCATCAGCTATGCTGTGGGTACTAGTCAAAAGAAGGTGGTTGAAAAACTAGATATGGTCTCTGCCCTTGTAAGATCACATTAGAGTTACTTTCTTGGGATCATCACATTTCAAGTGTTTTAGAAAGGCAAGGGTTGGAAAAGTGGACTTTGGGATTTGTGGGGAACAATCAATACCCACTACAGCAGATCTTCTCAGACTTTGGAATTTCCTTCAGAGTGGTATGTGTATTAGTCCAGGTTCTGCAGAGAATCAGAACCAATCTGTTACAGATATAGACTGATTTTGACGAATTGTTTCATGTGCTTATGGAAGCTGAGCAGTCCCAGGATCTGTTCTCTACAAGCTGGAGCCCAGGAAGGCTATAGCTCCAGTCCAAACCTGATGATCTGAGAACCAGGGCAGCCAATGCTGTAAGTCTGAGTCTGAGTCTGAAGGTCTGAGAACCCAGAGCACTAATGTCTAAGGGCAGGAAAAGATGGATGTCTCAATTCAAATGGAGAACAAATTTGCCTTTCCTCTACCTTTTTTTTTCTATTCAGGCCTTCAGTGGACTGGATGAGGCCCGCCATGTTGGTGAGTGTATTTTCTTTATTCAGTCTACCAATTCAAATGCTAGTCTCTTCCTGACACACCCTCACAGATACACTGGAAATAATGTTTTACCAGTCATCTGGGCATCCCTTAGATCAGTAAGGTTGACACTTAAATGGAAGTATCTCAAATGCTAAATAAATGTATTTTTTCATATACTTATTTGCTATCCACACATCATCTTTGGCAGTGTCTGTTCAAGTCTGTTGCCCATTTTCTAACTGGGTTGTTTGTTTTCTTACTGTTTAGTCTAGAGAGTTCTTTATATATGTTGGATATGTGATTTGCAAATAATGTGCTCTTCCATGTATTGTCTTTTGCATAAAAAATTTTGAATTATGATAAGGTCCAATTTGTTAATTTTCCCTTTTAAGGATCATGAGGCTGGTGTCATGTCTAAGAACTCTGTTTAGTCCCTGGTCATGAAGATTTTCTTCTGTTTTCCTCCAGAAGTTTAATAATTTTACCCTTTATATTTAGATCTACAGTCTGATATTCAAGTTCATTTTTTTAGGCATGAGTTTTAGTTCTAGGTTCTTTTTTTGTTTTGGCTATAAATGTCCAGTTGTTCAAGCACTACTTTTTGAAAAGACCATACTCTGTTGAATCACTTTTGCACCTAGGTCAAAAATTATACTTTATGTGGATTATTTCTAAGTTCTCTCTTCTGTTTCATCAATCTATGCATCTAATTTCTTGCTAATACCATGTTGTCTTGACTACTGTAGCTATACAGTGAGTCTTAAAAATCAGGTAGTGTGATTCTTTCCAACTTTATTCTTTTTCAAAAAAATCTTTTGCAGTTCTAGGGCACCTGGGTGACTCAGTTGTTAAGCGTCTGCCTTCGGCTCAGGTCATGATCCCAGGGTCCTGGGATGGAGCCCCACATCGGGCTCCCTGCTCAGCAGGAAGCCTGCTTCTCCCTCTCCCACTTCCCCTGCTTGTGTTCCCTCTCTCGCTGTGTCTCTCTCTCTGTCAAATAAATAAATAAAAACTTAAAAAAAAAATCTTTTGCAGTTCTAATTCTTTTGCCTTTCCACATAAATTTTAGAATCAATTTATCTATATCTAGGAATCCTCCTAGGATTTTGAGAGTAATTGTGTTAAAGCTGTAGATCAATTTGGGGGAGAATTGATATCTTTACTATGTTGAGTCTTCCCTTCTATGAACGCAGAATATCTCCATCTATTTAGGTCTTCATTGATTTCTTTCATTAGCATTTTGTACTTTTCAGCATACAGATCCTATACATGTTTGTTAGATTTGTATCTAATATTCCTTTTATGCTTTTGGGAGTGATTGCAAGTTGTAACAAAAATATTTTAATGCCAAATATTAAGTGTGTGTATATATATGTATCTTTGAAAATATATGAATATCTTCTTACTTTTCCCATTTTGCAGATAAAATGCCATACAAGGGCAAGTGTGTAGAATTTATTGTTCTAAAAAGACACTCTAAATATGCAGGATTGGGTCTTTTTCACTGACCTAGAATAGGGTCTAATATGTAGTAGGCATTATTAGTTTGTTAAGGGAATGAATAAATAAACTTAAAATATTTTCGGAAGTTTTAATTACTTATTTTTCAATTGGTATGAATGTGATTGTGAATCACACATAATACCCACAAATGCATATACATATGACAGTTCAGTTTCTCTACAGGGTGGGACATGCCCCAAGGAAAGCTTACCAGAATATCCAGGAAAACAAATATGGGCTGAAAATTCTTTAAATTTTTAAACTCTTTGAGGACCTAAAATATAGCTCTCTTGTTCACTGACAATGATTGTCTGTGTCTAGTGCACTCTATAAGACAGAGCAAGAAGCTCAATGGACATTTGTTGAATAATTAAAGAGATATATAACTGAGGGAAGGAATAATTAAGATAATGAAAAATATATGACCTCTAGCTGTTAAACATGTTTTATATCAAGCCAGACATTCTCTATACCTAGAGATAGGTTTCTATTTTTCAAGTTTGGATCATTCTATGTTCAGTATTTTTTTTTTAAGATTTTTAATTTTTTTTATTATTAGACAGGGAGAGAGTACAAGCAGGGGAAGCGGCAGGCAGAGGGAGCGGGAGATGCAGGCTCCCTGCTCAGCAGGGAGCCTGATGCGAGGCTCAATTCCAGGACCCGGGCATCATGACCCTAGCTGAAGGCAGACGCTTAACCGTCTGAGCCACCCAGGCGCCCCTCAGTATTTTTTTTCAATTAAGCTGTATATGTGAGTATTTCCTAAGTCATTAAAAATTCTTTTAAATATGGTATTAATGGGCAGGTGATATCCATTAATAAGATATTTCTATATCATATTCACATATGAATAGTCTGCCATTTTAAAAAACTTTTTATCATTCAATGTACATACTGTTTTCTAATTTTTTCACATGTGTAATTAATAATTACATACATAAAATACATATATATTTATGAATTTGATTGTTTCCTTAAGGTACCTTGGTGGGAGAATATTTACTCACTTCATAGGCACATGTAATTTGAGGCACATGATACATGTGTAAAATGTCTTTTTAGAAAGAGTTTTCTTTACTATTTGGAGTCTTTTGTGGTTCCATACAAATTTTAGAATTGTTTATTCTAGTTCTGTGAAAAATACTGTTGGTATTAAGGGGTGCACTTGTTATGATAAGCACCGGGTATTGTATGGAAGTATTGAATCACTGTATTGTACACATGAAACTAACATCGTAAAAAAAAATAAAGTTATGCTTACACATATACACACAAAAAAACAGTTTTCTAATTAATTTATGCCAAGCAGTATTGGGTGCTCTTTACACTAAACTTTAGCTAATAGCGAGAAAAAATTATTTTTGCCTATTTGATGTTTGAAAGTGAACTATTATTATTCTTTTCATTTTTATTTCTCTAGTAACTTGGAAGGATAAACATGTTCTTATAAGTTTATTTGCCATGAACATGCCCTATTGCTTTTATAGTTTATATGTCACCATAATTCTACTTCCTCATGCTTGCCTCTAAGAGCAAACTGGCATATTGTATGGATTCTCCTTCCCCCCAACCTTGATATAATTATAGTTCACAAGAGAATACTACTGAATTTTAAGATGAGGGATATGGTTGTACATATCCCTTAGAAAAATTTCTGGAGTTGCTTTGGGGATGCACCTGACATAAATATAGGAAGGTGATGGAAAGTTGGCTGAGCTCTTGGCTGGGGGAAGGGGGAAGAGCAATAGGGCATAGGGTGTATGTGCAAAAGTGTGTTTATAATAGCAAACACTAGGGGACGGCAATAAATTTGTATATCTGTCTTGGGACACCTGGGTGACTCAGTTGGTATAGTGTCTGCCTTCGGCTCAGGTCATGATCCCAGTGTCCTGGGACCTAGTCTGGCATGGGGCTCCCTGCTCAGCAGGGAACCAGTTTCTCCCTCTGCCTGCCACTCCCCCTACTTGTGTGTGCTCTCTCGCTCTCTCTGACAAATAAATACATAAAATCTTTTTTAAAAAATTGTGTATCTGTCTCTTGGTCTGTGTCCTAAGGAGTGAGTGGAGATAACTAGATGTGATACCTTACTTTGCTTTTAAAAATATTTGGATCTAACATTTTCTGTTTAAAAACATAAATACATTGTTGTATAAGTGAGTCATCTTATTTCCCCTAGATAGATTTAGGACTGGCTTGACAATGTCTAGTCATTTTGAAAACTGCATAATGTAACTTCCTCTTATTAGTTTTGGAGTTTCTACATAAATTTGTATGTTTTCACTTTTGGATACAATCAAGGTTAAAAGACTGATAGAGAAATATTAGGATCTTTCCCTTAAAATGGAGGGAAAATATTAATTTAGGAAATGATGGGGTTTGCTTTCAACAAATAAGATTCAGAAACCTTAAAAACCAAATAATCTTTTGGATAAATCCTATAGAAAATACCTATTTATATAGTATGTAAATACAAATACAAGTGTGCACATGATATTTATATCATTTATTCACTTATTCAGAAGTGAACTCTTTAAGAACCATACTAGCCTTGCATTGGATGCCTTTCAGAAGGTATCTATATATCCTAGAAATGGGAACAGAATTATAGCTCTGGAGATAAAAGAAAGTGAACAGAATACAGGATCTATGTCTTGGTGAGGATAAAGCCTTTATTCTAGGAAGTCCTAAGTGTTTAAATGCCATGGTGAACCTGCAATAGTTGTCAATTCCTGTATTATTAATCCTTCCCCAACTATTTTTCTTTCTTCTGTACATTTTCCATCTTCCCTATTCACTTATTTCAAACTCTTCTCTCTTCCTTGGACTCTGTATTTCTACCTTTCTTCATATGCAGGCCTCAGTCACCCAGAATTACCTGCTGCCACTGTTGGCATTTGGGAGACTCTTCCAGCAACTTCAGGATGGGGTTTATCAATTTGACAACCCCTCCTCCTTAATACCATTAAAACTCCAAATGTGGAGGCATTCACAGCTGAAAAATGTAACATCAAGGATAAGAAAGGCAGCATGGTTTATCTGTGGTAAGGAAAAAATATATATATATATATTTTTTCCCTATATATATATACATATATATGTATATACATATACATATATATGTATATACATATACATATGTATATATACATATACATATGTATACATATATATACATATGTATACATATATATATACAATATATATATACATATATATTGAACTGGGTCGTAAGAAAATGTTCTTTGTGGACCAATATAGTTATTTTTTTTATTCCTGAACATTCCCATTGCTTATGTGAATATGATGTTTCCCTCTACTTGAGATCATGAATGCTATTTAGGAGACGCAAGAGGAAATGAGGTGATGGAGATAATGTTTACAATATTAAAGTGTCTGGTGAAAAGAGAGAACCAAAATTGGGTGAGTAGGTCAGAGATAATGATAGTAGGTGAGATTTCTCAGATAAAGGGT
The DNA here is from genome assembly GCF_002201575.2 of Neomonachus schauinslandi. Lineage (NCBI taxonomy): Eukaryota > Metazoa > Chordata > Mammalia > Carnivora > Phocidae > Neomonachus > Neomonachus schauinslandi. Next base: position 131,238,059 of record NC_058412.1, read on the forward strand.
TCATGTACCCATTAAAAGCCAATGATATGAGGGATGGGAAAACTATGTAAAATCTCAATCATCTAAACATCTCTTTAGTTAACTCATATTTACTGAATACCTCCACTGAATAAGTGAATTATAATAATTCAATTGATAATTGAATTGAAATTAAAAACTGAATAATTTTCCTATAAGGATTTTTTTCTATGGATACTATATTGTTTTGTTATAATCTGGCTATCTTTCCTAGAATAAAATCCCAGGATGCCCCTGTGAGTAGGAGATGATATCTTCCTTGCAGAGAGGGAAAAATTCCCACTGTCAGGCTCCCAGGGAGAGAAGGTCAGGTGCTCAGAGTAGACAATGTAACTTGAAAGGCAAGCCCCTTTTTTCCCCTGTGGTTTTGTTCTCATAGGTCTGTACTTTGAGAAATATTCCCAAGTGATAGTAGGAAATATCCTTAGGTGGGGAGATTGTCTGGGACACAGGGTTCTGTGACTGTGAGCTTAAAAAAGATAAACTGATAGAGGAAAAATCAATAAAATTGAAAACAGGAAATCAATGAAACCCAAAACTGGTTCTTTGAAAAGATCAATAAAATTAATAAGCCTCTAGCCAGACTAGCTGTGGAAAAAAGGGAGAAGACACAAATTATTCATACCAGAAATGAAAGAAGGGACATCAATATAGCTCCCATGGACATTAAATGGAAAATAAAGGACTATTATGAACAATGCTATACCCACAAATTTGATAACCTAGATGAAATGGAGCAATTCCTTGAAAGACACAATCTGCCAAAACTCATGTAAGAAGATATAAATAGTCTGAATAGGCCTATATCTACTTAAAAATCAAATCAGTTATTAATAACCTTCCAAAATAGAAAGTACCAGATCCAGATGGTTTCACTAGTGAATTCCACCAAACATCTAAGGAAGAAATTATACCAATTCTCTATCATCTTTTTCAGAGTATAGATGCATAGGGAATACTTCCTAATTCATTCTATGATGCCAGCATTACACTAATACCAAAATGAGACAGCCATTATAAGAAAACTATAGACCAGTATCTCTCATGAACTTAGATGCAAAAATTCTCAATAAAATGTTAGCCAGTTGAATCCAGTATATTAAAAAAGTATTCATCATGATAAGGTAGGATTTGTTCCAGGTATGGAAAGCTAAATCACATTAAAAAATCAGTTAATTTAATCCATCACATCAATAGAGTAAAAAGGAAAAACCACATCATATCAAAAGATGCAGAAAAAAAGCACTTGATAAAATCAAATACCCATTTGGGATAAAAACTCTCAGTAAACTAGGAATAAACAGAACCTTCTTCAACTTGATAAAGAATATCTACAAAAAACATAAAGCTGTCATCATATTTAATGGTGAGAAACTAGAAGCATTCCCACTAAGATCAGGAACAAGTCAAGGATGTTCCCTCTCATGACTTCTACTTTACGTTGTACTGGAAGTCTTAGCTAATGCAATAGGAAAAGAAAAGGAAATTAAAAGTGTGCTAATTGAGGAAGAAGAAATAAAATTGTCTTTGTTCATAGATTACATGATGATCTATTTAAAAAATCAGAAAGAATCAACAACAACAACAAAAACTGGAACTAATAAGCAATTATATCAAGGTTATAGGATTCAGGGTTAATACATGAAAGTCAATTACTTCACTATACACCAGCAATGAACAAGTGGAATTTAAATTTAAAAACATAATACTATGTATACTACCACCCCCAAAATGAAATACTTAGATATAAATCCAACAAAATATGTATAAGATCTATATGAGGAATATTACAAAACCCTGATGAAAGAAATCAAAGCCTGGGTGGCTCAGTCATTAATCGTCTGCCTTCGGCTCAGGGCATGGTCCCTGGGTCCTGGGATCAAATCCCACATCAGGCTCCCTGCTCAGCAGGAATCCTGCTTCCCCCTCTCCTGCTCCCCCTGCTTGTGTTCCCTCTCTCGCTGTGTCTCTCTCTGTCAAATAAATAAAAAAAAATCTTAAAAAAAATAAACCACAAAGAACTAAATTAAATGGAGATATATTCCATGTTGATGGATAGGAAGATTCAGTATTGCCAAGGTGTCCATTCTTCCCAACTTGCTCTGTAGATTCAATACAATCCCAGTGAAAATCTCAGTAAGTTATTTTATGGATATTAGTAAACTGACTATAATTTATATGGAGAGGCAAAAACCTAGAATAGCCAATATAGTATTAAAGGAGAAAAACAAAGTTGGAGGACTGATGGCCCCCAGCTTTAAGACTTACTATAAAGCTAGAGCAATCAAGACAATGTAATATTGGTAAAAGAATAGACAAGTATATCAATGAGACAGAATAGAGAGCCTGGAGAATGATCCACATAAATACAGTCAACTGATCTTTGACAAAGAAGCAAAGGCAATACAATGCAGAAAAGATAGTTTTTTCAATATATAGTGCTAGAATAACTGGTCATATACATGAAAAAAAATCTATAGACAGACTTTACACTCTTCACAAAAATTAAATCAGAATTGATTACAGATCTAAATGTAAAATGCAAAACTATAAAACTCCTAGAATATAAACATAGGAGAAAATCTTGCCTTGGATATGGCAAGGACTTTTTAGATATACTGCCGAAGGCACAATCCATAAAATAAATAATTGAAAAGATTGACTTTATTAAAATTAAAAACTTCAGTGCTGCAAAAACCAATATCAGGGGAATAAAAAAGTCACAAACCAGGAGAGAATGTTTGCAAAAGATGTATCTGGCAAAGAACTCTTATCCAAAATATGCAAGGAAGTCTTAACATTTAACAATAAAGGAAACAACCAAATTTAAAAATGGGCCAAACCCCTTAATAGATACCTCATCAAAGAATGTATAGAGATGGTAAATGAACATATGGAAAGATGCCCATCATATATCATTAGAGAAAAACAACACAACAATTAGATACAACTATATACCTATTTTAATGACCAAAATCCAGAACACTGACAACACCAAATGATGACAAGGATATGGAACAACAAGGAACTCTCATTCATCACTGGGGGAGTGTGAAATGGCATGGCCACTTTGGAAGAGTTGGGTGTTTTTTTACAAAATGAAACCTATCTTACCATATGATCAGCAATCATGCTCCTTGATATTTAGCCAAAGGAGTTGAAAACTTATGTCCATACAAAAACTGGATGTTAGAGCAGTTTTACTCAGAATTGCCAAAATTTAGAAGTAACCAAGATATCCTTCAGTAGGTGAATAAACAAGCTATAGTCTATCCAACTAATGGAATATTACTGAATGCTAAAAAGACATGAGCTATCAAGCCATGGAACAACATGGAGGAAACTTTAATATATATTACTAAGTAAAAGAAGCCAATTTGAAAAGGCTATATATATGCTGTATGATTCCAACTATATAATAGTCTGGAAAAGGCAAAACTATGGAGACGGTAAAAAGATCATTGGTCATCAGGGATTAGGGGGAGGGAAGGATGAGCAAGTTGAGCACAGAGGATTTTTAGGGCAGTGAAACTATCTCTATGATACTTTAATGATGGGTACATGTCATTATATATTTGTCCAAACCCATAGAATATACAACACCAAAAGTGAACCCTGATGTAAACTATGGACTTTGAGCGACCATGATGTATCAATGTAGGTTCATCAGTTGCAACAAATATCCATTCTCATGGGTGACGTTGACCATTGGGGAGGCTAAGCATGTGTAAAGGCAGTAGGTATATGGAAAATCTCTCTTCTTTCCTCTCAATTTTGCTATGAACTTAAAACTCTAAATAATAATAATAGTCTTAAAATACACACATGCAAAAAAAGATTAACCATATTTTTCCATCATATGGAAGCTTTCATAATGGTTTGATGATATGGCTCAGCCTGATATGAAGCTAAAGAGATATTTATGATTCTAAATTTGGACTGGGAATAGTGCCGCCATGAGCCAGCATAGGGTGTTATATCCACAAAGAGATGATGAAACTTCAGAAACAGGAGTGGGGGTGGGGGAATAAGGCAAGGCTCACCTGCCCCTCTCCACAATGTCCATCTCTTTCCTTAGCAACATATTTCTGACAACATCTAATTTTGAGACCTTTCTTCATTAAACCATTCACTTATCTCATACTCAGCATATATATATTGAGTGAGTAATACGTGCTTGGCATTAATACTTTGAACCACAAATATCCATTGATCATCATTATGTGTTAGATACAGTAGTGACCAAGACTATTCCCCAGCCTCAAGGTACATTTAGTCTTAGTATACATATGAACATATGCATAAATATAAGTGAATGTCATACTATGTATAATACACAAGAACTACAAATAAAATGACACATGTTCATAGAAGAATTATGTTTCTCATAATTGTAGTTGTCCAGAAAGAATTGAAGAAAAAGGCTGATTTTTAGTTGGGTCTTCAAAGACAAGTGAACAAGTTAGGAACAGGGGACAGAGACTATTTTAGTAAGGGGAAAAGACAGTAAGTCATGCAGAAACAGGAGGGCAGCAGAGTATAGGAAAGAATATTAAATAGACGAAAAACATAGGAAAATTGAAATTGAGGTCAAATTACAGAAGGATAAAGTCATGGTGAGTGTGAATCTTAAGAAAACAAGGAAAAACATTACTAGTGAAGACCATGATAAAAGTTAAAATGGTCTTAATGAGATTTCTGTTGGCTCTCATAAGGCTACAAAGGGTAAGTGAAAATAATCATTTTAGATGTACAGTGAACCTAGAGAAAGCATTATCACAAAAGATCATTTCTGAAATTGAGACTATTAAGTATAAGGAAGATAATCCCCACTTATGAAGAAGTGGCAGAAAAATAGGTACAATTGGACTACGATAGGAATATTTATTTCCATACCTACATTCTACGTTAACGGTTCTTGAAATGTGATGTGTAAAGAAATGAATAGAATCTGATTGAAACAGAAAATTGGCTATGGAGCAGCAATGCAAAGGAAAGAATGGATGTTATTGTAAATAGTGTAATTTCAAAATTTTAAGGAGCCTATATGCATCTTACATTGCTTCCCCTACCCACCCCATCATTAGGATATCTTTTCATTAAAAAAAGAAGAAATAGTTTGGGAGAGTAATTGAGTTAATATCAAAGGGAAGTGCTTTAAACCCTTAAGCAAAGCACTCTACAACACCAACTTATTATTACTAATGATCGCAATAATAATGACAAAGAACCACCACTGGTAGGGAGTCTGCACCTTGTTTTTGAAAGGGAGGAGAAACGAAAAGAGCCAGTGTGTTAACATTGCCTATAGCGCTATAGGATATGGAGACAGATGCAGGTAGGGAAGCAATTTTTCCCAATAGCTGAAATTCACTTCTTGGATCTTTAGGCATAGAGAATCATCAGACAACGTTAACAAAAAAGTAGTGGGAGGAAAGCAAATGCCCACTGAATATAGAAGTCTCAGCTCTGTGCTGGGACACAACTGTCAGTATTAGACACTGCTGTTATGATAATGGGTCTTATTTGGCACTCACCTATGCCACCCATCTGTTGGCTGTTTGCAGGATTAGAGCAAGAGAGTGGGCAGATTTCTTTCCTATTCAAAGCATGAGCTGTTTGCCATTCCTCATTTAGGATTTAATGTGCATTTTAGGGAAATTGCTCCAGTAGAAAATGATAAGGAACAGGAGAGACTGCATCTCCTGGAGATCACAAATTATTTAGAGCAAGCAGCAAGAAGAGCTGGTAAAGATGTTCAGTCTGAAGGCAGCCAGTTAACCCACATTTGAAGAATTCTGTGGTGAGCCTTGCTTCATAACAGGGTTAGAAAAATAAATATAGACTCGGCTTTTTCTGAAGACAAGTTTATTTTCTTAATACAATTGAAGTCTTGCACCAAGATGCTTGATTAGTACTGTTTCCTTTTTAGCACCTCTCCTTAATTCTATTTGTATCATGAACTAGACAAAGCTCAGACACAAGTCCTGGAGAATATTGTTTTCAGATCTGGTCGAATTCTGATTTCCTGCTAATATCTACTTGGTCAGCCACCTTAAGTGCTTATTTCTGTGTTTCTCTCTGCTCATTAGACTGTGTACTCACTGAAAGCAGGGATGTATTCATTTCAGTATTCATGAGCAGGAGCATGGAACATGGAGCATCCAACATGGAGAAGATAAAGGCAAATATTCAAAGAAAGAATAGCAAGAGAGATTAAGGGTATTACTTCATGTCTGTGATCAGGGTCACCATGTCCAGTCATCTGGGCTGACAACATAAGTGATGGGAATTCTTGGGAACCGAAGAGAAAATCTCACGGCTCTCAGAGAAGCCACACTGTAGCCAACAGGTGAGTATGTGTGTGTTACCAGGGGCAAGAAGATTCCCCTCAGCACCATAAGGTGGTCAGAGGATTACAAATGTTACTTAACTGATTGGTGTCGCTATCATGGCCAGAACCAGCCAAAAAACCACGATGACTCTTGAGTTAATGAACTTGGAATAAAACATTAGGCTATTTCGGGACAGAGTATCTCCATCAGTCTTCCACTGGAGACAATTAAGGATCTGGCTCACAGATTTCTAGGAGACTTAGATATTCCTTATGCTGACTCATCATCCACCAAAACTGAAGGCAGGATACATACTGATGAAAAATGGTAGAACCCAGCCTGATCCATAGCCGTTGATTGGCATTTGAGTACCAGGCCCTTGAAATTTTTCTTCAGTCTCTATATCCAACACTTACAAACAAGCAGAGATAATTATCATGAAGTCTTTCTTCCATGGAAACTTTTTTGGCAAAAGTTTTGACTTGGCAGAGCTTCATCGTAAGATGTGGTTTCTCCTGAATTTGCTTTGCCTGTAGGTACCTGTTCTGGAGGGTTCTTTCCTCTGTAGTGGTCATGGCTGAGGTGGAAGTATCTGAGGCCCACCACTGCTTCAAATACAGATTTTTATCTCACACAGGAGAATCTCATGCTCCTGAGCCCCACCAAACCCTGAGATACCCCCAGGTGAGGAGGAAGACTCTCGATCTCTGCCTATGGGGTCATGGACATCCCTTCTATCCTTCAATTTCTTTTTCTCTGATATTCCACTCCCGTAAATATTCAACAAATGTGTCTTGAGTACCTACTAAATGCTATGACCATTACCTCCCACCTCTCCTGAAGGAAGAATAACTTCTTTGTCTCCCTGATATTCTACACGTAAGAGTATATCTTCTTCACCCTCCTTCATCTAGCCTGAGGATTGGGCTCTATTTTGTGGGAAAAGAAGAAAAGAAAACAAAACAAAAACTGAAGAAAAGAATATATGAACAAATAAACCCTCAGCTATTTTCCACTCTTATTATGATCTTTCATAGATTGGATAATCATCTATTCATCCATCCATCTGTATTTTTAATAATTTTTCTTAAGTGTATAGTATGAACACACACTGCCCAAAGGGATGGGTTACAGGAAAGAGGCTTACTCACATGACCTTACATTTTAATGGGAGAAAGAGACACTAATATGCAAACAGTAAACTGGCTGGTTAGGGCTATTTTTTCTGCCTCCTAGGAAGGGAATATTCCCCTATTTTATCTCTAAAAACATAGCCCTGCTTAAACCCTATGATCATTTACTTGATACCTTCTAGAGAATACTTTTTTTTTTCCCTAAGCAAAATACTGAACTAGAATAAAGTAAATACACTAGCCTTGGTATCACTTGCATTTAGGTGTGGCCAAGTGACTAAGTTCTGATGGTCAGGGTATCCGTCAAAATGATCAGTCGTTTCTTCAAAGGGAAAAAGTATTCCCTTCTTGTGTTTTGGAATGTGGACATAGTGGTACATCATTTTGGATTATGGGCATGACAGTAAAACCCTAAGATTAAAGGAGCCCGGTTCTCTGTCAGGGAGACCATATCATCTTGTGATTGCTTTCTCCTGTACAATTACAGATGGGAGAAATAGTCTGTTATTTAAGCAACTAGCATTTTGAATGTCCAATATGCAGTTGAACATACCCTAACTTATATACTTTTGTCCTGCATGACAACTTAGTGACACTCTTTTCAATGTTCATGAAATCATGGACTCTAAGGTAGAGAAGATCTTACAATCACTAGTTCATGGTTTTCAGCGAATGGACACAGAGGTATATTTGGAAGCATTGTCGCCAAAGTTGATTATGTAGAATCCATTTTCTCTCAATCTCTGTTTCCATCTACACTTTGATTTATTTAATTTCCTGCCATCCCTACATGCATAAGTTATCCATCTGCTTTTGCCTCTCCTCTCCGTCACATAAGTAAGTTGTGTATGTCTGAAATAATTGTGATCACCAAAGTCACCCCTAAATATACTGAAGAACATCATAGAAATGTCGACTAAGGAAAGAGTAAATTTGAAATATTCAAGTTTGCTAAATCCAAAAGCTTGGAAATTTAAAAATTTATCTCTGAGTCTTCTCTCACACACTCAACATCAAATCCATCAACAAGTCCTTTTAGATATACCCTTAAATATATTCTGGATCCACCTTCTTTTCTTCATCTGCACCACCACCGTTCTTGTCCAAACCACCATTATCTCTACTGTGGACAACTACAGTTGTGTCCTCAGTGATCTGCCTGCTCTCCTGCTCTGTCCCTCTACAGTCCTTTCCCAAAAAGTTGTAAGAATAATCATATAGTAGTTTAAATTTGATTGTGCAACTTTCCTGCATAAAATTCTTCATTGGTTTTTCATTTCCTTACACTCATTACACAACTCAAGCCTTTTTTCATGACCTATAAAGCCTGTAAGAACTAACTTCTCCCTAGCTCTCATCCTTATTCCATACCATTTTTGTTTGTTTTGTTTTTATTATAAAATAAGCAGAAAAGTTGAGGAATAATACAAAAGAACACCCACATACTACTTATTCTTTAGGTCATTGTGTTCCAACCATACTAGGCACTTTACTCTTCCTTGAATTTTTCATGTTCCTAACCATCTTATAGACTGAATTTGCTAAGATTTTCTCTGATTTTAAATCTTTCCCTTAGGTCATTATGTGGCTATCTCCTTACCTCTCCAAATTTAGCTCTTCTAAGAGACACCTTCATTGACACTCAGTCTAAAGTGCCCTTCAACTCTAGTCACTATCATGAATCCTGATTTATTTTCTTCTTAATGCTTACAGTGATAACGTCCATGCTGTCTACCTTTGCTGACTAGAATCTAGTATCTTTGGAGGTGAGGTTGTGCCCATCTCATTCCTATCTATAATCTTCAGTGTCTAGAAGAGAGACTCACCACAGAGTAGGTGCTCAATAAGTATGTATTGGATATTTAAACTGAAATAATTAATAAAAGAGCACTAACCTGAGATAGGTGGACACTCCCAGATCCGTAACCCTGAGAGAATTTCTTCTGTGTCACTGGTTGGTTAATAAACAACAACAAACAAAAAAAGCAATCAAAAGTCAAACAAAATAAAAAACAATTGTAAGCGTTTTAGCTAACTACTGCAGATAAATACACACCTAAAAAAAAAAAAACCCAACAAGGGCGCCTGGGTGGCTCAGTTGGTTAAGCGACTGCCTTCGGCTCAGGTCATGATCCTGGAGTCCCGGGATCGAGTCCCGCATCGGGCTCCCTGCTCGGCAGGGAGTCTGCTTCACCCTCTGACCCTCCCCCCTCTCATGCTCTCTCTATCTCATTGTCTCTCTCAAATAAATAAATAAAATCTTAAAAAAAAAAAACCCAACAAATAAACACCAAAGATCAATAGTCATTGATTTTATCTAATTTAATTACTGTTTGCTTTTTCTGTTGCAAGACCCAAGCATTTCCTGGACTGAGGGCCATCTTCAACTCTTTCTGCCATCACTAGCTTTTCTCAGGTGATCCATTTAGCTGTTTCTTCCATCCAGAGTAACACTCCCCCCAGAATTCTACCATCACAAGCTTCCAGTAGACTTATCTGTGACACACAGAGCAAGGATTACAGCCATATGTCTCCCAACAGTAAGATTAACCGTGCTCTCACAAGGGGCCCCAGTATTTCCAAGATGGTATGTTTTCTCCTTTTCAAAGACATGAATGCAATCTCAGGCACACAATAGAGGCAGTGCCAATAAAGTCTATTCTTGTCAGCCTCACAAACAGCCTCATTACTTGGTAACTGCAAACATGGTTTGAAGTTGCTGCTCCTGCCAAGCTGAAGTCTACGGATGCCGAGGTCAAGTGATTGAAAATTCCAGATTACAGGCAGAAGGGGATGAAGAGTTGTTTATGGCCCTTGCTCATCTGCTAAAAGCCTCTGGCCAGAAACAGTTCTCTGTTTGAAGGAAAGTAAATATCTTCCACAGATGAAAATAAATGTGTTTTGAGGAAAATCTAGGCAGGACTTGTGGCAGGGAGCATGGCTTGCAGGCCTGGGGAAGGCATGGAGAGTGATAACTAGCAGTTGTTCCTCAAACCAGGGAGGTCCTGGGAGATCAGCCAAGGCGGGGAGCGCTAAGATCTAGCTTTTCTCTCAATGGGAGATAGGATTAGTTCTGTCATTGGAGAAACAAATCTCTCTTGGTTGAGTTTGGCTATAATTGGTAATTGTATCATAGTTGATGTAAGGGTTCTGTTTTCCCTGACTCCTTGAAAAGTTGGGCCACACACCATTGGAACTGGCAGTGCCAAGATTCTGGTCCAATATCCAGGGACATAAGGACCTTAGAGGGGTTACTGCAATCTCTCTATCTTGGATTGTCTTCAACACCAGACTGTTCTTCAATTACAGCTTCAAGTAAGAATTAAAAATAGGAATAAATTTCCTCTGTTCCCCATATCTCTCAACATTGACATATACACACATATCCATTCAATTATTAGAAATTATGAATTGAACTCTTTCTGTGCACTAGACACATCTTAGGTCTTGGTTAGGCAAACTGTTTAGAGCAATTCAGTGCCATGGTCCCCGCCATCAACTGCCTCAGATTTCCACTGGGAAACACACATAAGCCAATAATTATAATGTAATGTGATGAATCCAATAAGACAGATAGATATCAAGGATTGGAAGGCTCAGATGTTGGAGGGATTTGTGGCCTTCAGTTTGGGAGAGGAATTCTTAAAGCTGGAAACCATAGAAGTTAAAGAGAATGAGAGTTTTTTAGGTCTAGGTTGGAGATGGAGGAATTAAACAAGGAATTTGTTTTCAAAACAAATATCATTGAGATTAATAGCTCTAGGTGGAGTTGTGGGCAGACCCTTTGAAGAATGTAATGAATTCTATAGACTTTCTCCTCAGAAATACAACATCCATAAACAAACACATGAATTCTTTAATGCAGCTCCAAAGAGATTATAGAAGGCTCTACATCAGGGAAAGGTTAATAATCTAGGACAACTTTAGTCTAAACTCCCTCTATTTCCTTTTACCTATAAAGCAGTGTTTCTCAAAGTAAAGGCTTGAGCCAACTGCATTAGAAACACGTGAGATGTTTGCTTAAAATGCAGATTCCTAGCACTCCATGTCAGACCTATTTAAAAAAAGTTGCTCTAGGGGCGCCTGGGTGGCTCAGTTGGTTAAGCGACTGCCTTCGGCTCAGGTCATGATCCTGGAGTCCCGGGATCGAGTCCCGCATCGGGCTCCCTGCTCGGCAGGGGGTCTGCTTCTCCCTCTGCCCTCTTCCCTCTCGTGCTCTCTGTCTCTCATTCTCTCTCTCTCAAATAAATAAATAAAATCTTTAAATAAAAAAAATAAATAAATAAAAAAAATAAATAAATAAATAAATAAAAAATAAAAAAAGTTGCTCTAGTGTGGGGTCCAGGAATCTGCTTTTTAACCACCATATTTGTGCGATTATGTGCAATGAAAAAAATACATGTTTTTTAATTATTTTAATTCAATTAATTAACATATAATGAATTATTGGTGTCAGGGGTACAGATCTGTGATTCATCAATCTCATATAACACCCAGTGCTCATTGCATTACATGCCCTCCTTAATGTCCATCCCCCAGTTACCCCATCCCTCCATGCCCCTTCCCTCCAGCAACCCTCAGTTTGTTTCCTATGATTAAGAGTCTCTTATGGTTGGGGTACACGAACCATGAGAGACGATGGACTCTGAGAAACAAACTGAGGGTTCTAGAGGGGAGGGGGCTGGGAGGATGGGTTAGCCTGGTGATGGGTATTGAGGAGGGCACGTTTTGCATGGAGCACTGGGTGTTATGCACAAACAACGAATCATGGAACACTACATCTAAAACTAATGATGTAATGTATGGGGATTAACATAAGAATTAAAAAAAAAGTCTCTTATGGTTTATCTCCCTCTCTAGTTTCATCTTGTTTTATTTTTTCCTCTCTTCCCCTATGATCCTCTGTTTTGTGCAATGAAATCTTTATTGCTCCTGGGAGATTCTGGTATATACACCCTACCCCCCAGGGCATTTCCTGTCTATTTGGACTCACATTGACCCCTCCCTTTTAAAGAAGGGGTGTTGCAGGCCTCTATCTGCTGAGAGGCCTAAAGGACTTCTCTCACAGAAAATTGCAGAGTTAGAATGCTCTGGTTCACACCCCTCCTGTGAGTTCCCTATAGTGAAGTCAAGCTTTAGACAGCATGCTCTGTTCATACCTACTCCGTTCCCTTGGGTTTGTCTTCTCTGCCCAAGAAGATTGCAAATTCTTGGACTGCTAGGTCCTAGCTTCTCATCTTGTATCCCTCAGATGGCTGGGCCCGTGGTATGTGCCTCAGAAGTATTTATTGGTTATGGAATCAGTGTTCTTTCTTCCTCTTCCTTTAATACAGCTGGCCAGCCTTATTGTCATTACATCAGGATCCAAATGGTTTTTGTTATCTTTTGCATTTTGTTTTAGGCTGTTCTTGTGCACTCCAGTGTCTACAGCATCCAGTCTATTTTATTGAAAAATGTTTTGTTAGATTTATCTTCGGCTTTGCCTCTTCCTCCCCAATCCTTTCATAGAAAGCCCTTTGTGTTGAGCAAACTCCAATCTGCACGTCTTCCTCTGAGCTCCAACAGGGCTGCCAGGTGAGCATCCCGACACCAACCTGGAACATCTGTTCAAGTGGTCCAGAGCAGCGGGCAGTGATTGTGTGTGCAGTTCTCTTATCTGATGGGCCCTAGGTCCAGCATGCTCAGGGAGGAAGCCAGGAACACAAATGTTTGCCTTGCTGGCTGGAAGTCCTAAAAGCAGCTGCCTGCTGATTGATGATAACTTGCATAATGACACTGAGTGTTCACATGCTGCCAGGCATGAGTGAGACCCTGCGAGCTCCCCTGTGCAAGCCCTTGCTGGTTGGCCAAATCCTTATCTTCCAGCATGCAGGCAACAAAAACAGCAAGAGCCAGAAGGTATCTGATCCAAAGATGCCCATTACAACCCCAGTGGTTTTAACACATGGAGGGAGCAAGGGTGGGGGAGACTTGATGCTTTCTACTTGCAAATTTACCAAGAAAACTACACACAAGGGGCTCAAAGCAGACATGACACCTATGTATTAGAATATCAGGATAGGATACATTAGTATTTTTATGTTTTATGGGTCAAAATGGAGTCTATTATGGAGCTCATAGAATTGGCTTCTAGAAATATTTCTTAAAAAAAAATAAACCCTCTTCTAGTGAGGCCAGATTTTAAGAAAGCTATAATACTTATGTTTATTAACTTCCTATAGTATTTTCTTCACTGCTGTGACAAAAATGTGGTCTTTGAATTTAAGATGGCCTACCAAAGTGGTTAAAAATGGCATTATAAAATGGAAGATTAGCAATAGGCAATCATTTGCATTACTATTTCTCAAATCACTCTGTTTCATCCAATTTCATTGCCACTGATTTAGTTAAAACCCTTACAACTTCTGTTGTGATTTATTCTAGTGGATCCTAAATGGTTGTCTCGCCTGCAGTCTTACCTTGCTGTCTGCCTTCCACCCCCTGGCAGAGAGATTTCCCAAGGTCACAGGGGGTCAGATGACTCCCATTAACTCTCTCTGGTTGCCTTCGGAGGGAAGTGTCTAAACTCTTGTTATAGACTAGAGGCTCTGTCATAACTCTCCACTTGTCTCCAAATGCAGATAAACCTACTCAGCAAAGGGGCCTATGAGCTTCCACATGTCCAAGTTTCCATCTACTTCTCCATGGACAGAGAACACGTCATTCTTTATCCTTAAATTTCTGTTCTTTGGCCTGCCTTTCACATCGGTAGGTCACTGCACTTACCATGTTGAGTTCTGCAGACTGTTAGTCTTGGAAGATGTTATCTGGGGCTGTTAAAAAAAAATTGGTCAGGGCGCCTGGGTGGCTCAGTTGGTTAAGCGACTGCCTTCGGCTCAGGTCATGATCCTGGAGTCACAGGATCGAGTCCCGCATCGGGCTCCCTGCTCGGCAGGGAGCCTGCTTCTCCCTCTGACCCTCCCCCCTCTCATGTGCTCTCTCTCTCTCTCTCATTCTCTCTGGCTCAAATAAATAAATAAAATCTTAAAAAAAAATTGGTCAAAGAAACTTGAGAAACTGGTGGAGATTATTAAAGCACACCATCATACTAGAGTCTCTGAGCTATCCTATTATAAAAAAGAAAGCAGTTTGGCTAGTTCAACCAATCATTTCCCAAACATAGCTGAACTCAGAATACATTTTTGGGGGAAGCACCTCTCAATTAATGTGTTTCATGGGTCAGCAATCTGGAAAATTTACTTTTTTTTCCCCCCCTCCAACCAGATTTATTGAACAAAATCAAATTCTGTGTACAAAGTGACCTGGGCCTGCTGCTTCATAAAATGAGGCTTTCTTACTAATATTTTGATGTCAGTCCATTGAGTGTCAAAAAGCAGTTTATAATGAATAGAAAAGTGCCCAATGCACACTAGATAAATGGCCTCACGTCTGGAACTTTAATAGTTCTACAAGATAATTAGCACAGGTAGCATCAAGCCCCTGTGACAGGCTGCTAGAGAGCTGATATGAGATGTCAAGAGGCCATTTTCTGCACTGCCACAGTGATGCCATCATATTTCTGGATCCTAATGTTCCCGTTAGCTGATTCTACAGACACCACAGGAAAATAAGTGGGGTCTGAGGTTAGCTTAGCAGCTTGCTGGGCTAGGCAGAAATCCCCCCAGCGTGCTTCACTTGATGGGGTCCCACAGCAGCCCAGATTAGGTCCTTGTGAATCCATGCACAGGACTCCAACAATGGATAGATTCTTGATTGTGTCCTCCAAGTGCTGCTCCAAGGTCACCTCTATCCTGCCCACTGTCTGCCCAGCCCCAGATCCCACGGCGCATCACATCCTTCTCCACCCCAGGCCTGGAGTGCATCTCACTCACTCATTCACATGGAAAAACTTACTTTTAAAGCTCTTTGCTTCCAGGTCCCTCTTACGCACTCTCATATATATATATATATATGAAAATGTAAATCCTTTCGTTTTCCTTAAGGCATACACTTAGCAAAGTGCTCCAAAACTTTCTATGACTTTGGGCAAGTTACTGATCACTTTCAAACTAGTCAAGATTCCTTTGGTTATAATTTACAGAGACCAAATGCAGATGAGTTTAAGCAAATGGAGATTTCATAGCTCGAATAACTGACCAACACAGTGGTGATGATATTCTTAGTTATATCTCCGTAGTTCTCAATAGGGGGTGATTTTGCCCCTCCTCATCCCACTCCCCAGGAGAACTTTGACAATGTCTGAAGACATCCTTGTCACAACTGCAGGAAATTGGGTGCTTCTGGCATCTAGTGTCACGTAGAGGTCATCACCAGAGAGGCCCCTTCCCCACTGAGGAAATACTTAGTCCAAAATGTCAGCAGTGCCAAAATTGAAAAACTCTGATTATAATTAGGTCTAAACACTCAAAGTCATTAGGAGTTCTTTGGTATTCTCTCACGTCTTCTGTCAAAGTTGGGTTTTATCTTTAAATAGCGGGAAACATGGCTCCTGTCTACATCAGATCCACTTATATCCAGTTCTATGAGCTAATAGAAGAAAAGTCTTCCTCACCAGTTTCAGTGAGAAAAATACCAGAGAGCTCATTTGATTGGTCCAAGTTTGATCATGTGATCATTATAAACTCACACCCTACAGATGTTACGCATAGGCCATGTCCCCATCTTTGGGTGAGAGTAGCAAAACTGTATTAGACAAAAGCAACACTTATCATGCTTCCTTGGAATTCACTTTCTTGTTTTAAAATAGAAACAATATCTCATAAAATATCATGAGGCTTATTTTTAATGCGTGTAAAAAGTCTGACAGAACATTTGAAATATGGGACATGTTTAATGGTGGATATTATGATCAGCAGATATACTTTTTAAATATTTTTACCGGGGCGCCTGGGTGGCTCAGTTGGTTAAGCGACTGCCTTCGGCTCGGGTCGTGGTCCTGGAGTCCCAGGATCGAGTCCCGCATCGGTCTCCCTGCTCAGCGGGGAGTCTGCTTCTCCCTCTGACCCTCCCCCCTCTCATGTGCTCTCTCATTCTCTCTCTGTCAAATAAATAAATAAAATCTTAAAAAATATATATATATATATTTTTACCGTGGCAAGAACACTTAACATGAGATCTACCCTCTTAACATATTTTTAAGCACACGATACGGTATTGTTTACTATAGGCACAGTGTTGTATAGCAGATTTCGAGAATTTATTCATCTTACCTGATTGAGATTTGATGTCCTTTGAACAGCACTCCCCATTTCACTCTTCCCTCAGTTCTGGTAACCACCATTTTATTCTCTGTTTCTAAAAGCATGACTATTTTATTTTTTTCAAAGATTTTATTTATTTATTTGACAGAGAGAGAGACAGCTAGAGAGGGAACACAAGCAGGGGAAGTGGGAGAAGGAGAAACAGGCTTCCCGCTGAGCAGGGAGCCCAATACAGGGCTCGATCCCAGGACCCTGAGATCGTGACCCGAACTGAAGGCAGATTCTAAATGATTGAGCCACTTAGGCGCCCTGAAAGCATAACTTTTTTAAAGACCTCATATAACTAGACTCACATAGTATTTGTTATTCTGTGTCTGGCTTATTTTACTTAGCGTAATATCTCCCAGGTTCATCCTTCTCATCAGGATTTCCTTTGTTTTTAAGCCTGAATAATATTCTATTTGTGTATATACCACATTTTCTTTATCTGTTTATCTACCAATGAACATTAGGTTGTTTCTGTATCTTGGCTATTGTGAATAATAGCTGCAATGAACATCGGAGTGTATAGGTTTCTTCTGGATCCTGATTTCAGGGTTTTTTGGATATATGCCCAGAAGAAGCATTGCTGGGTCATATGCTGATTCTATTTTTAATTTTTGGGGAACCTCCACACAGTTTTCCACAGTGGCTGCACCAGTTTGCATTCCCAGCAACAGTGCACAAGAGTTCCAATTTCTCCACATCCTCACCAACAGGGGTTGTGTTTGATTTGGGTTTTTTTTCTTTGAAAACACCCATTCTAACATATGTGAGATGACATCTCATTGTGGTTTGGATCAGCATCTCTCCAATGATTAGTTATGTGGAGCATCTTTTCGGATACCTGTTGACCATTTGTATTTCTCCTTTGGAGAAATATCTATTTAAACTCTTTGCCCATTTTTTAATGGTTATTTAATTTTTTGCTTTTGAGTTGTAGGAGTTTCCTCACATGTTTTGGATATTAATCCTTTATCAGATGTATGGCTTGCAAATATCTTCTCTCATTCTGTAGGTGGCCTTTCACTCTGTAGATCATTTTTTCCTTTGCTGCAAAGATGCTTTTCAGTTTAATGGAATCCCACTTGTCTAATTTTGCTTTTGTTGCTTGTGTTTTTAGTGTCATATTGATTGGTAGATATTTAATGATTATGCCAATTAAAAGACAGATAAGAAAACAATATATACAGTCAATCTCTGCTATGGAAAAAAAAAAAAAGTATCATATGCAGTCCAGAAATCAGAAAACCCATTGTTTTTACTTCATTTTGATTTTGATTTTCAAATATCAGCAACTGGGCCTTTACATTTGCTTGCTAATAGAAGTATACCACAAGCTGATAAAATATATCTGGTAGCTGTGGTCTCAGGAGTCCATTTAAAGTCATGAAATATACACAGTTTGAAATGTTTGGTGTCAAGGCAACATTTAAATCCTCAGACCAATTAAATCTGATTATTGAGTGAATAGTAATACTTTTCTTCAATAATGTGAAGGTTAAATTAAAATTCATTTTCAAATTAGAAGGTAACACCTACTAACTGTCAGTCAGTCAAGTGTTTATTTGAGGATTTGGTTAGAAAAAATAGAGATTAAAAATACTAACTTGAAGTGAGGCCTTTCTTTTACTATGAGCATTATACTTAGATAAGGCAAAAATCTTGCCTTTTTAACCCAGAACCATGGCAAACCTAAAACAGACCTTTCTGAAACTCATAAACATAGCCTAGTAAAGGTTTCAAGCATAGGCAAATTGGAGGTAACTTGTGGACTTGGAATCCCAGGAACATCCCATCAATTGTTGCATGACTAACATCACATCTCACTGTTCTAGCTAGCTATATTAAAAATACATAATATTTCTCTTGTATGACATGAGCTTTTGTGGGGAGCTACAAAACAGAAATAGATAAACACCTGGCTTCAGAGATTTGCAGAGGGGAAAAAAACCTTGTAATAGCAGTCAACAAAGAAAACCATCTCACTGGGTATAAAAATCATTGAGTTAAATACACACAGGGAACAATAGATGAGTAATATTCCAAGCTTCCATCCACTGTGCTACAGAAATACTGATACTGAGCTCAAATTTTGCTCACTGGGGGATAGATGGAGAGGCAGCATGCAGTATGGCCAATATTAACCACATTTTCTGATGATCACTAAATGGGGAATAGGCTCAATTTTATACCCTAGTATATCTTTAATGAAGGCATGCAACAAATTATAAAGAATAATGCAACAGTACTTATGGATTCTACCATCCCACCTCATTACCCACATGGATAAGATCACCTTAGGTTGTCCTCTCCAATTACACCCTCTCCCAGTCCTTGCCCTTAACTCAACATAGTGTTTCCAAGATTTATTAATCTTAATATATGTAGCTTTAATTCAAACAACCTGTGACTTTTTTTTTAGTAAAGAGAGTCATTAATATCTCTTTACCAGGTGTCTGTATACCAGTCTGTGCTAAGCCATTTTACTTTTGTCTAGTTTATTATAAACTTACAATAAGCTTGAGAAATTGATCTTATCTTTCCTATTTTCTTTTCTTGCACATTTGGAAAAAATGAGTCTTATAGAATATAAACAACTTGCTATAAGTTCATATGACATAATACCAAGCAACATATCAAGTGCAAATATTCAAGAATATACCCAGTTTGGGAGGATAAATATGTGCTGTTCTGTTAGTTATAAAATGGACTAAATAAATATTTCTAGTTTTCTAGAAAACAGAAGAAATGATTTCATATAGTTGAATATTAGGAATTTCCATTTCACACTTTGAAGTTTTCACGTTTAAAGAATCAGAAAGACTCTATTGTTTTATGTTGCATATAAGAACTCCATCATAGCAATCTTATACACAAAGTAAAGTGGAAAATAGAGGCTATTACTTGACTATTCCACCCTATGAAATATGCAAATTGGTTGTCTACATGTAAGTTAATGATCCTATATATTCAAACCCATAATTAAGAGGCATCATTCACCATTAAGAAATCTGCTTTATTTAACACAAAAAAACATAATATAGCAACTGCTCCCACCCCCAAATATCACCCATTAATACATTTTGGTGGTGACTTCCTGTGTTCATAATAGTCACCTTTTAACAATTCACATGTCTAAATTGTATAGGATAAAATGCTTTATAATCAATAAAGCCAATTTAAGAAATCACCACTGTGACAGCAAAATAAATAAAAATGATTCATTCCCCAAAGCATAAATTTAAGAGATTGTAATACAATTTTGTTTTGGTTGTGTTGATGTTTTCTTCCTACTCTCCCTCTCTTCCTTCCAAAAAGGAATTTTCAGGGTGGGGTTTGGGTACATATGCCTACCAAGCCATGTATTAATAAATGGTTCACTTCTGGCACCATCTATGTAGTTCACAGCCACCTGCTTAATTTTCACCATGTCCTCTGTAAATTATCCATTCCCTTTCTAGGTCAAACAAAATGTATTTTCAAAGTATATATGAAATAACCTTCCTTCATAAAAAAAGAAAAATTTAAAACATTGATTTTTTTGCATTCAGGTCAATACTTGCTCTTTTTCTGAAGGAAATGTTTAAAAAGTCACAGCAATAAGGAGGAAGAGGTCTCCAAGTTAGTTTTCCTGTAATGAAACTATACTTAGTCCACCATAATCTTCAAACAAGATCCCCACTATCAGGATCATCATCCAGGGTGCTAAATGTAAATCAAATGATGAATACTAAGATAACTGGAGTCCTCTTATATCCCTTTGCACTTCTCTAATTTATTCTTTGGTGCCTGAAATTCTATTATTTAATATTCTTACTTTCAATCAATGAATAGATTGTAACTAGAAGCCTCTGGACCTCAAATCTTGGCAAAAGCAGCAAAGGGGAACAGAGTTCTTAGCAAAGTGACTAAGCATATTAAGGCTTCTACCCAGGGAGACTAAATTCTAAGTGTATTTGTTTTTACTAGAAGTATATTATCTCAAAGTAGAGCCATGTTTCTAAACCTTGGCACTACTGATATTGTGGACCAGATATTTTTGTCTTGGGAGTCTGTCCTGGACCTTAGAGGATGTTAGGAGCATCCCTGGCCTCTATCCACTAGTTATCAGTAGCAACCCAACTGCCTCTTGGTAAGCTATAACAACAAAAAATCTTTCCAGCTGTAACAACAAAAAATCTTTCCAGACATTGTCAAATGTCTGCTGGGGGACACATCACTCCTGGAGGGCAGATCACCCTGAGAATCACTGACGTCGTCTTGACAAGAAGCATGGACTGGAAATACTTCTTCACTAAAACAATACTGTCTGGTGGGCAAGGGATTTGTCTGTTTTGTTTAGACTGTATCCCTGGTATTTAGAACAGTGCCTGCTATATAGCAAGAAATCAGTAAATATTTGTGAAATGAATAAATAATTGAAACATCCAACACAAATGATGCTCCATTCATAAAAGAGAATCCGGCTGTTTCAAAGTGAGGGTTTCAATATGTTTATTAATGCGGTTGGGTACTCATGAAATATTAAGTGAAAAAAGCCAATTACAAGGTATGTCTAATTTATTCCCATTCTATGGTATGAAAAAATATATATCTTGAAATATAAGCAAAAATTGTGGCTATAGTAGGTGGCAGGATTGCAGACTATTTTAATTTTCTTCTTATGCTTAATTATACTTTATTATGTGCAATATTTTTATAATACAAAGTTTGGTTGTTAGTTTACAGAAGACATAATAAAGAGCCGAGTTAGGCCAAACACACCACAGAAAGCCCTTTTCTAATTCTAAATTCTGCATAACGAGATTTCTGAAAACTAAAACACACTAGGCGTCTGACCTGAGGAGAATAAACTGTTCTCTGAGAAAGCTGCTCTAGATATTGCCTGTTTCTAAAAATCACTATCCATGTGCCCTGGATTGTTCTGGGTACCATGGAGACCCAGGAAAAAGTTCAGAATTTAATTGGGGAAATAAGACCTAGACACAGGATACCATCAAAACAAAATGAAACAATATATAATGAGACGTTAAACTGTGTGCTGTGAACCCTGCTTTAGGATTTCATGGAGGAGAAGTCTCAAAGAATTAGTGCACTGGAGAAGATGGGACTTCAGTTGAGTTATTAAGGATGAGTAGGCTCAGATAAAAGGAGGATGGGGGAGAGCATGCCAGTGTGGGGAAAAGAGGCAAATACTTTGAATAAGGGCACAAAGAGAAAAAGTGAGTACTGATAGAAGGCATCAAAGAGGCTGATCTCATTGAAACAGGTTTAAAGACTGCCAACCAACAGAGATGCAACTGGCATCTTGGGAGGGACAATCCTCTGCTAAGGAGAAATGTGCCAGACATTACCAGAGCTTTGTGTACCTTTGGCCCTTAGCACCAGTGGCAGAAGCATCCATTCTTGGCAAAGGCGATTGTACACGGGCCATAGACAACCTTTGAGACATTGGGCCCCAGCAATTTTTACTCATTTATTCTGTTTCTCCATGACCCTAAAAAACGCCCAGCTATTATAACCAGGAACTACATACATCTTCTCAAGTGCTCCCGAGAGGGTGTTACTGCCCCAGCTGAGAACTGCAACAGGTCTGCAATCTATCTTCGGATGTTTTGAGCTGTGTGTTCCCTCCACTTCCTACCCAATTTCATGTGCTTTCTATAGAAGTTGTGAGCCTCATTGTGGGAGAGCAGACTCTTCGGTCAAATACACAGGATTGGGATTTAGGCTGCCCTATCTGCTGGCTCTATAATTTCAGGTGAATTACTCTACCCCATTCTCTGTTTTCTCATATGTAAGACAGGGCTAATATGAATGAGTGTGCTATGGGTTGCACTCTGTTCCCCAAAAAGGATGTGTTGAAGTCCCAGTCCTCCAAAGAGGTGACCTCTGAGCCAAGACCTGGTGAGGAGAAACCAGCAATGCTAATATCAGGAAGACATGTGTAGCGGGCAGGGGGACAGCTAGTGCCTGGGGTAAAGAGCTTGGGACTTAGGAGGACTGATAGAAGTCCCCTGTGACTTACGTCCAGGGAGCACATGGTAGGCTAGCATGCAACTAATTCAGAGTTAGGAGCCGGAATATGGAAGACCTGGCAGGGGACACATTTGACATGGGTTGGATTTAATTCTTCATGCAATGAAAGGCATTTGGATGGTTTTCAGGTGAAGGAAAGGAAAATAAAGAGCTTAAGGAGAGAAAAAAAAATCAAGATTCCAAGGAAAGGACTCCTTTCTAGGGAGATATAACCTTATAAATTGTTATAAATAATTTTTCAAACAATTCAGTTGCCTGAATGGATCTGACATATATCATTGGTGGGGTTTGTAAAGCACAGTGGTTAAGAGCAAAGGATCTGGAATCCAAGGATCAGTAATAACCTCAGCTCTGTCATATAATGGAGCATGGCCTTCGGCAAGTTATATTTAGGCTTCAGTTTCCCAGTCTAAAATAAGGCTTTCCTGGGGCACGTGGGTGGCTCAGTTGTGAAGCTTCTGCCTTCGGCTCAGGTCATGATCCCAGGGTCCTGGGATCGAGCCCCGCATCGGGCTCCCTGCTCGGCGGGAAGCCTGCTTCTCCCTCTCCCACCCCCTCTTCTTGTGCTCCCTCTCTTGCTGTGTCTCTCTCTGTCAAATAAATAAAATCTTTTTTAAAAAATAAGGCTTTCCTAAGATATGCCATTATCTCATAGCCTCAAACCTAAAAAACACATTAAATGTTAGTGATTTTTATAAACTCCCACCATTGTCATCAACCTATAGAATCTATGGTGGCAGAGAGCTTTGCACATAGTACTTGCAAATCTAGGTTATTTGGGGGATGATAGGGACCATATTTAACATTCATCACTGTTTTTTTTTTTTTTCCAGTGCAGGGCCAAGTGTTTTGCACATAGTAGGCCATCAATAAATACTTCTTAAATTAATAAAAGAAGCAGATGCTCAGTATATAATTGATGAGTTCCTCAGCTGAACCATTTACCTACTGATTTCCAATGATCTGTAGCCCAGATATGATGTGTCCTTTCATATTTATTCTCAATTAGATGACAGTCTTTTAAAGGCCCTTTGAATTAAACCATTATTTTTTGCATCAAATTTGAACATTCTGTGAATGAGAAGACTCAGGGTGAAAGGCAGGCTGTAGCTTGTTGTGTATAGATTGTGTATCTATCTGAGTGAGATGATATATTTTTGATAGAATGTTTCTACTTCTATAGAGCCATGGCTGAGTTGTGTAAAGTATCCATGCATATTTCATGTTATCTACAAGCCCAGGCTTAGAAATGAAAAATGAAGGTTGTACTGTCAAACTCAGAATTTGGGCAGACATTTTGATACAAAATCTGTCTACAGAGAGAATTAATGTACCCCGAGCGAGGTAGACATAAGAACAGTTCAAAGGTATCTTTGAAAAGAAAGTCCGTAACTCAACAATGTCTTACACATAGTAGGTGTCCATTAAAAGAACCTTGGTGACACAGATAATAAACAATAGTATTATATAGTGTTAAAACAAGTATGTTTGGGAATAAGATAATTCAAATTCAGACTATTCGTTTTCCAAGCTATGTTTCCTTGAGCAAGTTACTTATTCTGAGTGAAATCTCAGGGTTCACATACATCTCCACAAAGACTTCTCTTGTGGGGCTGTTGTTAGTGTTGCATGAGAGAATGTATAAAGCACATAGTAAGTATTCCACCAGACATTACTTGTTGGTTCCACCATTGTTGTCATTGTTATTTTTTTTTTAAAGATTCACTTATTTTAGAGAGAGAGTGGAGGGGAGGGGCAGAGAGAGAGGAGAGAATCCTCAAGCAGATTCCCTGCTGAGCACGGAGCCGTATGCTGGGCTGGATCCCAGGACCCTGAGATCATGACCTGGCCAAAAACAAGAGTTGGATGCTCAGCCAACTGAGCCACCCAGGCGCTCCAATCATTGTTATTTTTATTATTAAATGTTCACCAATTCAATCATAAACATTATATTCTGCACAAAAGAGTGGGTAACAGATTTCCAATTCAACCATAACAGAATAATGAATGACTTATCTCCCCTTCCCCACCAAGCAGAACCATAAACTGTAAGACTTCAATTCAATGCAACCATTCACAGAAAAAGGAAAAATCATATAATCATCACAACAGATGAAGAAAAGCAGGAACAAAATCAGAGACTTCCTCAATCTGTAAAATTTTCTGATGGGAATCTATGAAAAACAAACAGGTATCTGAAAGATACCTCTTGAAGATCTGTCATGAAAGACAAAACAAGTTTTCCTTAAGATCGGGAACACCTAATTTTATTCAACATGGTACTTAGAGGCACCAGGAAGTGTGATAACACCAAAATCAATAAACACACATGCAAGTACATGAAAAAAATTAAGAAAGGAAAGCCATAAACATTAAAATAAATAAGTAAAGATACCTTTTTTAAAGATTTTATTTATTTATTTGAGAAGGAGGGCACACAAGAGTGAGGGGAGGGACAAAGGGAGAAGCAGACTCCCCTCTGAATGCGGAGCCAGAGGTGGGGCTTGATCCCAGGACCCCCAGATCATGACCTGAGCTGCAGTCAGACACTTACTTAACTGACTGAGCCACCCAGGCACCCAAAAGTATTTTTATTTACAGATTATATAATTGTTTATGTAGATTTTTCTAAGACTACTAAATCTAATAAGGGGATTTAACAAGGTTGCAAGAGCCAATGTCAGTATATGAAAAGAAATTCTATTTCTTTATACTTGCCAAAAATTGGAATTTATTTCTTAAATACCAATTACAGTAGCATCCATATACATAAAATAGTTTTAAATTTTATGAAAGATGTGCAAGACCACCCTACTGAAAACACATATATTACTGAGAATAAAATTAAGAGGATCTAAGTAAATAGATATGACTATATATCTTTTAAGTCTCTGTATTGTTAACTGTCAAATTTATAGAATCAACGCAATCCTAGTCATAATCTCGGTGACTATTTTGTGGTTGTCAATTTGACAGATTCTGTAAGATTTATATAGAATATATAGAGAGATTTCTGTATAGATCTATATAGAAATGCAGAAGATTTAGACCTTAACTGAGGCCAGAGCAATATTAAAAAAAAAAAATAGCAGGGGCACCTGGGTTGCTCAATTGGTTAAGCATCTGACTTTGGCTCAGGTCATGATCTCAGGGTCCTGGGATTGAGCCCCATGTTCAGCTCCACATGGAGCCCCTGTTTGGAGCCCCTGCATGGGGCTCTACACTTAGCAGGGAGTCTGGGGGTCTGCTTGTCCCTCAGCCCCTCCACCACTCATGCTTGCAGGGGTGGGGGTGGGGGGGACAGCGCTTTTGTGCACTCTCTCTGTCAAATAAATAAAATCTTAAAAAAAAAATAGCAAAAACTTTCCCTTACCTGATTTTAAGACTTACCATAATTCTACACTAATCAAGCTAGTGTGGCATTGGCACAAAAATAAATGACCTGAATACAGAATCCAGAAATAGACACATATGTATATAATCAATCGATTATTTTTGCAGGTACAAAACATTTCAATGGGGAAAAGAAAGTCTGTTCAACAAATGATGCTGGAACAATTGGAGACACATATGGAACAAAAGATGAATCTCGATGCCTTCTTCACTCCCAATGAAAAGTTTAAATCAAGATAAACATAGACAAAAAAAAAAAAAGATAAACATAGACCTAAATATAGGAGCTAAAACTATAACATTTTTAAAATAAAGCATAAGAAAATATCTTTATGACCTTGAGTTAGGCAAAGATTTCTTAGGACACAGAAACACTAAGCATACAAGAAAAAATTTGATAAATTTGACTTACATTCATTAGACATTATTAAGAAAAATTAACATGCATCCCATGAGTAGAATTTTTTTAAAGTGGTATATCCATTCAATGGATACCACTTAGCAATAAAAGGGGCAAAGTAATATATGTTACAACATGGATATATCCCCCCAAATTGAGTGTTGAATGAAAAATGCCAGATCAAAGTGAATTTATACTAGATAATTCCAGTATATAAAGTGCTAGAATAGTTGAAAATTAGTCCAATTTTATAAAAAATTAAAACAAGGGCTAAATTTTGAATTAGTGGTCAGGAATGGGCTGGAAAGGTACAAGGGAATCCATTAAGGTGACAAAAATGTTCTGTATCTCTATAGAGACAGGCATTACATAGCATATGCATTTGTCAAATCTTCCTGAATTTGTGGTATGTGAGTAATAGTAAGAAATACATATTTGGTCTTTGTCTTGGTTCTGGCACAGAGCTCCTAAAACCCTTGGAGTGTCCAGAGTGGTGAGAGCAATAAAGGTGTCTTTTGTTGTGTTAATGATGGGTTTTGGACTGCAGTAGAGAACAGAAGCTGATTGCTAGGAGAACTAATTCTGTGAATAGAGGGTTGGAACTTTCAGTCCCACTTCCAGACCTCTGTAAATAGAGGTAGATCAGCCACCAATGACCAATGAATTAATCATTCATGCCTATGCAAGGAAGCTTCCATAAAAACTCAAAAGGACTGGGGTCAGAGGGTTTCTGTGTTGGTGAACACTTGGAGATTTGGGGAGAGTGGCAGGCATGGAGAGAACATAGAAGCTCTGTGACCTTTTCCCCTTACTTTGGCTTATATATCTCTTATCTGTCTTTCCTCAGTTATATTCTTTTATTATAAACTGGTAATATAGTGAGTAAAATGTTTCTCTGAGTTTCATGAGCTGCTCTAGCAAAGTAATCAAACACAAGGTGAGGGTCATTGGAACATCTGATCTGTAGCTGGCTGGGCAGAAACACAGGTGATAATCTGGACTTGCAACTGGTGTCTGAAGTGGAGAGGGGTGGGGAAAGTCAGTTTTGCAAGACTGAGTCCTTAACCTGGGGGATCTGATTCTATCTCTGGGTAGGTAGTGTTAGAATTGAATTGAACTGAATTGAATTGAATTGAATTGAATTGAAGGACACCCAGCTGGTGTCCAAATAATTGTTGGAGTGGGGGAAAACCTCCTCACACCAACACGTTGGAATTGGGTTCAGAATCTCTTAGAATTATACATGTAAAATTTGTGTGTTTCACCCTGTGTAAATTTGCATCTAAAAATGGATAGAAAAGTATTATACTTAAGACATTATTATTTAATTCCAAATAAGACATTTTATAGACCATCCTAAAATTCAATAGCATTGTCCATACAGAGGATGAGAGTTGTGTTTACATTTTATAGCTACCCCTGGATTTCAGATTCTTTAGAATTCATATATTCTGTTAAAAGGCCAAAGTTTACACCTGAGGTTAGTTATTATTCCTTTTGTCTTTGGTATAAAAATAGAAAGCAGCCTGCTATGGGTATTCATTGCATTTTTCCTATATTACTATGTTCTCTAGGCAAAGCTAAATGTACATATTCCTAGAATGATGGATTTAATAGAAATGTTAATAGACATAACACAAATTTTTAAATAAGTATTTACTCAAATATATATACATGAGAAAGAGTTCTTTCACCTCAATGATTTTTCACAATATAAATTTACACTTAAATGTGCCAAGATACGTTTTTTATTAACTTGTATTTAGAATAATCACACTAAGTGCCAGGCAATAACTTCAGTGCTCCCATGCCCAGTAACCCTGTGGATTTACAATATTAGATACACCCCTAACCCCTGCCATTTTGCAAATGAGGAAACTAGCGCCCTTAACCACTAGGCTGTGCAGAGACTGAGTTTATGACTTAGACTGGTTCTCAGTGGCTAGTTACTTCAAGCTAAATGAGCTCATCAAATTTAGGAGGGTTTAAATATACATAGATCGTTGTTTTCCAAGACCAATGGGCATGGAATGAAGGGATATGTTCTCAAATTCTTGGAAAACAGAGGGTTAGGTTTATAAGATCAGTAGAGTCTGTGTTTCTACTCTTGAAGAGACTGTTAACAACTGCCATATCATTATAGCAAAAACTTTTTTACGGTGCCAAATTCCTTTGTGTCACCCTCTTGAAACTTAAAGAAACAAGTACATTTAACACTCAAAATTGAAACATGGAAAGATGGTATATAGAAGCCCTAGTGTTTTCCCCCAGCCCCTATTAAAACGTCTACACCTAAGTCTAAACTCAAAGAAGGTATTGTTTGCTACATGAAAATCTTAGCCACTGTGTGGCCCTTTCCCTTAGGTTGCCTTCTTTCAAAAAGAGGAATTAGCCATAGTTTCCTCTGAATTCAACATCTAAAATGACAAAGGTGATGTTTTTCTTTATAAAGTCAAGCACTTCCGAGTTTATCAATTTCCTCGGTTCAAATTATGACCCTAAGCAACTCTTTATGGCATTCCCAAGAGGATGGACCCCTGTTTGTTTTTTTTTAAATGATGACAGGAAAATTGTCCTTTTGAAATGACAGAAAAGGCAGAATTAATAAAATAGCAGTAGCACTAATATTAATTAGAAAAGAAAGAAAAGAAAAACAGCAATCATTAATCACTGAGCATTTCACAAACATCACCTCATTTATCCTGCATTGGGACTGAGAATAGGTATCACCTACTCAGTTCAGACAACTGTGGCTCAGTGAGTGATATCATTTGCACAAAGTCACTCAGATGCTAAGAGGTAAAATTAGGATTTGAACTTAAGTCATTTTGACCCTGTGTCCTGTGTTTATATATTTAGCCATTTAAACTATTTTAACAAATTCACTTGATTGCTATTCTCCCACAAGCTTAAGAATTATTCGATATTAACCTGTTGACCTTTTATTCTTCCTCACAGAATATTATTCTTAAACATGGAAAAGAGAATGAAATGCATACCAAGGAGCCAAAATGGGTAAATCTGGTTAGCCCTATGATTATTTTCGTCCACAGCTTTGTCTTTTTAACTTCCATTCGATGAGTTGAAAAATCCTACTGATAAAATAGAAGCTGTTAATAGTGGAATTCAACATTAAACTCTAATTTTTCACATTTGAGTTGTTGGACATCAAGATTCCAGCGTAGTCCCTAATTCCGTCTATCTGCTTTCCCTGGGTGACCTCACTCACGTGCATGGACTATGTTATTATGTACATGCTGCTTGTTTTCAAATCCCACCCCCAGCCCATTTGTCTTCTTGGTGCTCCAATGCCCCGAATCCAACCATTTCTTCTGCATGTAGAAATGTTACTAGTGTTTAGAATTCAGCAAGTCCAGAAATGAACTCGGTCACCTCTCTGCAAAATAAATGTTACAAATTTGGTAAAGAAAGAATAAAAAGATAATAGTTAAGCAGAGAGGGAGAGAGAGGGAAGGGAAGGGGGGGGAAGGGAGGGAGGGAGGGAGGGAGGGAGGGAGGGAGGGGGAAGGAAGGACCAATTTCACACTCCATGTTTCTCTTTTCAATGAAGGGCACAATCAGCCATCATGTGGCCAACCAGATACCATTTGACTACTTCTCATTCCATGTAGCCAATTAATCACCAAGCCCATTGACTTTATATTCTATATATTTCTCAAATATTTATCATTTTCCCCATTGTTTTTGCCATAAATGTATAGTCTCTGGCACTTATCTTCAAGAATCAATCCACCAGCTTTCTAAAGGGGTTTCTATTTTTTTCTTGTCCACTCCTCCAAGCCAAGCTCCATGCTGTAAAACAAGGGAGTATTCAAAATTGAAAATCTGAGCATGCCACTCCCTTGTTCCTCGTATGGTACAGGGTTTATGGCAGGGACTATGGAGCCAGACTACTTGGGTTTGATCCTGGCTCTGTCATTCATAACCTTGAAGTTAGTTAACCTCTCTATGCATCAATTCTCTGTTCTATAAAATGGGAATAATAATAATCATACCTACCTCATGCAGTTGTTATGAGACTGAATGAGTTAATACATGAAAAGCATGCTATTTAAGAACTATAGGGGCGCCTGGGTGGCTCAGTCATTAAGCATCTGCCTTTGGCTCAGGTCATGATCCCAGGGTCCTGGAATCGAGCCCAGTGTCAAGCTCCCTGCTCTGTGGGGAGCCTGCTTCTCCCTCTCCCACTCCCCCGCTTGTGTTCTCTCTCTCATTGTCTCTCTGTCAAATAAATAAATAAAATCTTAAAAAGAAAGAACTATATACATGTTAGTTATTATTATTATTATTATTATTATTATTATTATTATTATTATTATTGCTTAAACCCCTCAGTAAAGCCCAAACTCCATTACAGGGCTTACCAGGTTCTTTGTGGCCTGACCACCATATACCTCACTGGTCTAATTCTTCAGCATCTTCCACTCTCACTGCATAAGCTCTGGCCATAAAATTCTTTCACTTCTTCCAATGCATCAAGCTTTCTCTTTTCTCTGGTTATTCCTTTATTTCTGGAACATGCTTTGTTTACTGTCCACCTCCTCTTCTTCTAAAAGGTCTCAGTATAGATATTCCTTCCTCCTAAAAATGGTTCTTGAACCCCTAACCTGGGTGAGATGCCCTTCTTCAGTGACACTGTGACGCTGCATGGTTTTCCATCTTCACTTACCATATTCTATAGAACATTGCAACTGACCATTTGCATGCCTGTTGTTACCATTAAATATGTGAACACCACGAGGGTAGGCATCCCGCCTTCCTTGTATTTTTCTGCATAATATCCGTTACAAAGTAAGTTCTTAATAAATATTTATTGAATTTGTTAAATGAATGGACTTTGTGCATTTTCTGACTGCACAAATGTTCATAGCAAAATATGTTCCATACCAAGTCCAGTTTCTAGTGGCAAATATAAAGAAAATAAACAAATCTCTTAATACTAAAGTTGGTAGGTTGGAGTGAAGGTGGGACATCTTCTTCCCACCCGCAACCACTTGCTTTTTGTTCCAGATTTCTGGACGCATTGTGAGAAACTAGCCATAGTCATAATTTTGATTAGATTTTTCTCTCATTCACACTGGTGAATCACTCTGACTGTTGATTTCCCCAGACTTAATAAAATAACTATATCTCATAACCATTATGATGCAGATTATCATAGTCTCAAGACTCAGAGATTACTGAAGAATTATAATTTGAAGAGCTATGATTTATCAGTTATATCAGTTTTACTTAAATAAACAAGAGAAACATGTACGATCCCTCTTAAATTAATTTACAATTTCAAAGAAATTTCCACAGATATGTGTGAAGAACAGTCATAATCATTTAATTATGCTTCTAGTATATTAAAACCACTGTTAATGTTTGCTTGAATCATTTTCTCTTCTTGAATTGCCAGTGGTGATAAACACAGTACCACATTATATTTGAAAGTGCAGGGAGAATTCTCCTTCAGTGGTCCTAAAGGTATTGAATTAAACTGCTAAAAAGGTACAATAAGTACTTCTGAGTTATAGCAACATTTTCTGAGCTAATTTTCAAGATATTAAGTTACTACAAATCCTTTTTTTTTTTTTTTTGCTGAAACAAAGGAAAATGAAAAGAATAGAATTGGCTATGAACTGTTACAAAATATGATCTGATCGAGAATAAGAAAATTTAAAATGCAAAAAGATTGCCCTGCAGTCTCCACATTTTCTGGAAAGATAAGTGGTGAAGGAAGACTATAGTAATTTTTCTAAGCATATCTCCTGGTTTTCTGTCAATTGAAAGATAAATTAAAAAAAAAGATCTGGAATAACAAACCAGCTTTTCCTTTCTTCTATACTGTCCCCAAGGCCACTTTAATCCTATACCTGTTAATAGTCCCCCAAATGGGTAAGAATTTTCCAAGAAGAATCTTATTCCAATTTTCTTCATTCGATATCTACCTCCTCCATGTCATCTGAATTCTAGTCCTACAAAATTATTTTATGTCTTTCCTAATAACAGCACACTGGTGATTTTGATAACCTTCCTTCCTTCCCTTCCTCCCTCCCTCCCTCCCTCCCTCCCTCCCTTCCTCCCTTCCTTCCTTCCTTCCTTCCTTCCTTCCTTCCTTCCTTCCTTCCTTCCTTCCTTCTTTCCTTCCTTCCTTCCAACCATCCATCCATCTGTCTGTCTTTGGCACAGCCTGGTACTGTGCTACCAATTTGTTTATGACCCTTAATTTCCCCTCAATGAATCACGGTTCACACCAGGAGAGCCTAAGTGGGGTGATGTTTCTCTCCATCTGTTGTTTGTCATGTTAAATTTAGATATCTCTGGCAGAGACCAGATTTGATAATGATAGGTGAGGGCATGTTATATATGTGCTAACAGAAAGGTATTTTATAAAATCCTGCATGCAATGAATAATTTTCTTCCCACTGCAGTTGTTCTTGCCTGCAGTAAACCTTAACTACAAAATGCTCAGCTGGAATTACTAACAAAATAACCTTTTCAAGTGATGTCTTTTTTTTTTTTTCTGGTATCATTTGAAGCATGATGCCTAGTGAGGTAGAACTTTAATCTTTTCTTTTTCTTCTCTCTCTTTTCTGTTTCTTCTCTCTTCTTTTCTTTCTTTTTCTTTCTTCCTTCCTTCCTTTCCTTCTTTCTTTCTTTCTGTAAGAGAACTGACACTTAAGAAGTGCTTGCTTGTTCCCATTTCTAGAGATAGTACCATCCGTTTATCTTGGTGTAAAATTTCTATTTTTTCCCGCCTTAAGGTTTAAGGAGAAAATAGGCAAATTTGCATATGGAGCTCAAGGAAACGATAATCCAAATTTCTTTCCTTTGAGTTTCCATGTTCTTAAACCATGTCAGAAGGAACTATGACTAGGACCCACTGGCAGGAGACAAAACACAAATCCAAAAGGGTGCTAACCATAATGAACAGAGGGATTAGATATAGTGTCCCAAACAAAACACCAACCCTTAAGTTTTCCTATCAGGACATCTAATAGGTGAGTTATACTTCTTCCCTTCCTGACCCAGTTATTCAGGCACCATGAATGTGGGTGGGAGAAGACCTCTGTATCATCTGTTTTACCTCTAATACCAGATGGCTGTCCTTCCTGATTGGGGAACAAGGACACACACAGAGGCAGTTACAGCAGCAATGGAGAATGGAGTCTCATTTTCCTTCCTGTTATCACCATTAGCATGCCAAAGCGGCTAGGTCCTGGGAGTGAGTCCTCAAAAAACAAAGAGTAGACTTCCCCAAATCAGTGGGAGGCGGATTCAAAAGGCATTTAATCTTCCTTGACTTAAGTTGGGGTTACCTCCCCATAAACCCATCATAAGTTGAAAATATCCTAAGTTGAAAATACATTTAATACATCTCACCTACCGACCATCATAGCCTTACCTAGCCTAGCTGCCCCATGCTCAGAACCCTTCCATTAGCCTACAGTTAGGCAAAATCATCTAACACAAAGCCTACTTGATAATAAAGTGTTGAGTATCTCATGTAATCTACTGAGTACTGTATTGAAAGTGAGACAGAATGGCTGTATGGGTAGGATGTTCATCAGTGTATTTGTTGTTGACCCTCATGATCACTTGGCTGACTGAAACTGCAGCTGCCCAGCATCACGAGAGAGGATTAGACCACATATCACTAGCCAGGGGAAAGATCCAAATTCGAAATTCCGAGTACTGTTTCTACTGAGTGCATATTGTTTTTGCACCATCATAAAATTGACAAATCATAAGTTGTACCATCATAAGTGAGAGAGCATCTGTGTATAAGTAAACTGTGTATCTATTGAATATCTTAAGCTTGAGAACCGATACAATGAGTTGATATAATTTATAAGGACTTTGTTTTATTTTTTTAATTGAGTGAGCTGAGTAGTTGCACTATTTTTAAAGTTGGAAAAAAACACAATAGACCTATGTTGAAGAAGATTTATGCCTCATCTCAAGTTGGTTCACATTTTTAAACCTCTCGATACATTTCCGGTGCAAAGATTGGACAGCCGGATATCTGTGGTGGCTTTGTGTGTGCCAATATGGCCAGGCTGAACTATGTCCTCTCAGAATCCCTTTTCCTGGAGGTGTGTGGTCAGGGAGATTCTGCTGTGAGATTCGGAGGGTGAAGTGAAGCCCCAGCACTTTTGTGGCTTACACCTGTTGTCACCCATCTGCTGGGTCACCTCATTTGCCTGAGGCAGCGTTCGGGTCAGTTAATGACCCACTTTCCCCGGCTCCCCTTTCAACTTCTCCCACTCCTAGGCCAGGTGTGTGATGAAGGGTGCAGCTTCTAGAGGACACCCTGCTCATTATGAGCAGAGGAAATGAGAGCTGATGTGGGCTTCTATCCATTCTTGTGTGTCCAGCTTGTCCTTACTCCCCCACACTGGGTATTAGTGTCCCCTGCCAACCGCAACCTCCACTCCTGCAGGTATCAGCTCTGGCATCAGAAATGAGGACAACAGCCTTAGAGAGGCTACATATCCAGTGCCCACAATTAGGCACAGCCAAATCTGTACTAAATCCATACATATCTATCTATCTATCTATCTATCTATCTATCTATCTATCTATCTATCTATCTATCCATCCATCCATCCATCCATCCATCCATCCATCCATCCATCCATCCATCCATCCATCCAT